>NC_067495.1:76225227-76317727 GCF_947179515.1 Apodemus sylvaticus | reverse complement strand
TGTCTCTGGCTGGAGATAGTTCCTCCAGTTCCTCCTGTGGGCCTGGAAGCCTGTCTCAGCAACCCTGAGAGATCAGCTCTCCCCTGGCACAGAGGCTGTGGCTCAGCCCAGCTCCTGGGTACAGATGGAGCCCATAAGGACCCTCTGCTATCTGCACTGCCACACCTGTGCTCCCTGTGCTCCTGGCTTTACCTGTCTTGGAGAGTCACCAAAGAGAAAATGGATATCTCTCCTCCAAACCAGGGAGTCAAAGCACTCCATGGAGTCCAGTTCTCCCCTGGCAGGAGAGGTACACTGCTCCTTTGGAGCAGTCCAACTCCAGGGTGTAGATGGAGCCCATATGGTTTCAGTATCATTCTTGCCTGCATACTTTAACACACTGCCCATTGGGACTTTTATTTATTTTTCTTCAGGAAGGCTCCATTTGGCAAAAGGCCTTCCTCAGACAGCATCACCAAACAGGGACCAAGTATTCAAATACATGAGCCTACAAAGGTCATTTCTCATTCAAACCTCTGTGAGATCTGATTGGAAATCCTCTTACTCCATATGAGGAGGATGTTTACTCCATAAGCATGTGAAAAGTGTTCAACTTTGTGAACTCTTTGTGAACACTAGGCAAATGACAATGAAGACCACAACAAAATATCCCTATACAACTATCAGGCGAATTTAAGTGAAGTATTATAAAACCACTTTAGAAAAGTTAGTCTGCAGAGTATCAGGATCATATATACATTTGTTGATAAGAATGCAAAAGTTATAGCCACTCTAGAAAATAGGTTGACAGTTTATTATAAAACTAAACATGCAATAGGCACACAGCATAGCAATTACATTCCCAGACATTATTCCCAGACTTTTTTTGTTTTGTTTTGTTTTTTGTTTTTTGAGACACAGGGTTTTTCTGTGTAGCCCTGGCTGTCCTGGAACTCACTCTGTAGAGCAGGCTGGCCTCGAACTCAGAAATCCACCTGCCTCTGCCTCCCAAGGGCTGGGATTAAAGGTGTGTGCCACCATCACCTATTTTATTCCCAGAAAATTAAAACTTACATTCATGGAGAAAAAACCTGCATAAGCATACTATAGCAGCTTATTAATGCTACCTAAAATATCTTGTTAGGAACTAGTTATAAAAATATAAACAACCTAGGTATATCTTTGTCATAAGAATACTACTCTCCAAACAGAGCTCCACTTAACCCATTGGAGCATGAAATAGAATAAAAAAAATTTCAAACATAGCATATAATGAGTGATAGGATTCATATAATACTATTGACATGAAAAGCTTTTAGAATTGGAGAAGAAATTGTAGGAGTTAGGGACAGATGAAAAGGCTATAAAGAATAACAACAAAGCTCTTTGTGTGCATGGACATATTTTGTATCATGATGGCATGGTCCTAGTATTTCTGTGCAAGGTTTTTGGGTTAGGAGTAAAATGGGGCACTGGAGTGGATTATCCTTACGTATAACAAAGAAAATGCCATAATCTTCAAGATATTTTTGTTTTTAACTTAAAAACTGGAACACCAATTTAAAGTCTTGTGTCTCAGAAGAATCAAATTTAGTTCCTAATAAAATTGTCTCTTGTATGATTAGAGAACAATTTTCATTGTCCATTTAATTTTTTCCCCTAAAGATTTATAACCTAAGGAAAGTCCTTTTTTTTTTTTTTTTTTTTTTTTTTTTTTTTTTTTTTTGTTCCTAGCATGTCACTAACCTATCTCCTCTCATTTACAAATTTCCTGCTTAAATTTCAAGACCCACTTTCAGAAGACCACTTTTGGACTCCTTCTCTTCTGAGCTTTCATTTTTATGATACATACAATTTCTGTTCTATTTGTTCCCATATCTCCTATGATAAGCAGTAAGATTCTAAAAGAACATGATTAACCCTCACTTTTGAAACTCTTGTGTCCAGCACAGTGGCTAGTACCATAATGTAGATGTCTGGAAGCCAAATATAAACAGGATAAATGACAGAATTTACATGTAGATAATCGGGTGACTGGAGAGATAAAAGTCAAATTAATTCAATTCAAATTGAAGTTCGTACAGACATATTTGTCACTGCCAAAGAAATGTCATCTGAATTGCATTTGCTTTCACAAATAATACATCAAATATTCATTAAAAATATATTTCAAAAAGTTAAAATGCATTTTGAAATATATTGAAATTTCCATGAAAGTAAGAACTTTATGAATTTTGATCTATCAAATGTGCTGTAAGATCTCTTTCTAATTGTATATGAACAAACACTGTACTATATAGGTCACTCTTAATAATATTCATAGATTAATGAGTAATGAATATTTTAAAAATTTAAAATTTTGTGCATCAAATTCAACTCAAGCAGAAGTAGTCAGAAGCATTAAATTAGAAATGAACTGATATTAATAATTTCTGCTTGTTACTATAAATTTTTTGAATGTACTTCTACTTAGACACTGAAGATCACTTTTGTTTTGGAATAAAACTTATCTAAGTTTCTTGAAAAGTTTGTTGAAACATTTTATATGATAAATACCTCATATTTTTCGCATTTTATCTTGAGAAAACACTTCTGCTTTTTATGAAATAATATTAAAGGAAAATGCCTAATAATTTGAAAGTATATCGACATTTGGATGTTAATTTAATATTATTATATTTGTATACAAATATTTCATATTTATACTTAATAAACATTATTAAGCATCAATATTAATGAGTGCTTCTTTTCCCTTACAAACGGTTTAAAATTTTTGCTTAGGTATAAAAGAAAATGTTTTTATTGAGCATTTGCATTTTTTTCATGATCTGTTCAGTGATAAAATAATTGCTAACTTATATTGTACAGACCTTTATATTTTCAGCAAAGGAGAGGAAAGTTGAAATGTACTAAAAAGGA
This sequence comes from Apodemus sylvaticus, assembly GCF_947179515.1. Lineage (NCBI taxonomy): Eukaryota > Metazoa > Chordata > Mammalia > Rodentia > Muridae > Apodemus > Apodemus sylvaticus. The sequence continues at coordinate 76,314,829 of NC_067495.1, read as the reverse complement.
AAATGATTGACTGATATGTTCAGATTATGAGTTTCTTACACTAGCCTATAGAAACAAAACAAAGTTCATATGAAAACATATAACTAGTTTTGATCATAAATCTGAAAAAATTATTTCTTGCTCATTCATTCAATGTATTTGGACAAATGAGTCTTAGACCAGGCATGAAGTTCTATCATTCCTATACCCTTAAATGAATAGCAGAACTGATAATGATTAATTTTAAAAATTATTTATAAACTAATTTCTAAATAATATCTCAAAATTATCTAGTAATAGGGATCAATAATTCAGTTAAACCATCTCACCAGTCCATTGATTAGGTATAAACATCTGCATCTGACTCTTTCAGCTGCTTTTTGGGTCTTTCAGAGGGTAGCCATGCTAGGTTTCTGTCTCTAAGCACACCATAGACTTAGTAATAGTGTCAGACCAAGGGCTTCTCCTTGAGCTGGCTCCCACTGTGGGTCTGTCCCTGGACCTCCTTTTCCTCAGGCCCTTCTCCATTTTTATCCCTGCAGTTTTTTCAGACAGGAACAATTCTGTTTCAGGGCTTTTGACTGTGGGATGGCAACTCCATCCCTCACTTAATGTTCACTCTTTCTGCTGGAGGTGGATTCTACAAGCTTCCTCTGCCCACTGTAAGGCATTTCATCTAAGGTTCCTCCCTTTGAGTTCTTAGAATCTCTCACCTTTCAGGCCTCTGGTACATTCTGGAGGGTTTTCCCACCTCCTACCTCCAAGGTTGCCTATTTCTATTTTTCATGCTGACCTCAGGGCTTCAGTCCTGTTCTCCCCACCAAAAACCTGATCATGTTCCCCTCTTTCACCCCTTGTCCCCTTTCTCACCCAGGTCCCTCCTTCCCTCCGCTCTCCTGCCATTGCTTTCTTCTCTCTCTCAAGTGGAATTGATATTTCCTCACTTGGGTCCTTTAGCTTGTTAATCTTTTTGATTTCTGTGGCTTTTATCTTGGGTATTCTGTATTTGTTGGCTAATATCCACTTATTAGTGAGTACATACCTAGCACGTCTTTTTGGTTCTGAGTTACCTCACTCGGGATGATATTTCAAAAGTAAATTAATATGGAAAAAGCACCATATTTAATAGAAGCTAACCATGGTATTTACTGGTATATCTCTGCCTTATTTTTTTTAAAAAAATTCCTTACTTTACATGAATGTGAATACATTAATTTATTATTTCTTATTTATAAAATATGTATTACACATAGAAAATTGTATCTGACTCTGGAATAATCAAGATGATTAGTACTCAAGTTTACCTTCAAGAAAATCATTGATTTTAAAAGACATAAAAGTATAAAAAATACATTTATTGTCTTAAAGAAAACAAGATCTTGGTATTTTTATATTAATAAATCTTAAAGCATACATACACATATACATATTTTTCTTAGGAGATGGTATTCTGGGATTCATTTATAAAGCTCAAAACTTTACCCAATTTGAGATAAAATGTTCTACCTAAGAGCACAGGAAAATATGACAATAATATACAATGAAGAAATGTTCATTTGTAAATCGGATTGATCATTCTCTTATTTTTTAACATTAGTATACTCAATAGTTTTAATGCATGGAAGTAATGACAGATATTTTATCTAAAATCAAGTAAAAATTAATTCTACCTGAGCATTTTTAAGCAGATAACCTTACCATACAAAAAATGCATACCAGAAAATAGTTAAAAAATTGCTTTTCATTTTCTCATATTTTTTCCTCTTGTCAAGAGAAAATAATTTTCTTATTGCTCATTTTAAATAAATGTCAGCTGGAGTTCTTTCATACTTACTCAAAGGCAGCAGACATAAAATCTTTGGCTACTTGACTATGAACTATTTTGCACATAACACTGTGGCTAACAATTTAGTCTCCAGACACAATTTCCTTGAATAGGCAATTTGTTTAGGGTTCTGTTTAAAGGGTTATGCAGTGGCCTAACATAAACTCTCTCTGCTTGAAATTTGTAAGAGCCAAGATTAGCATTTCATGGCTTCATGGAGATTTTTTCTCTCTGGGCAGCTAAAGAAAAAAAAAGTGGTGAAAAATGGAATTTGGTATGTAATTCAACATAACTGTATTGAAAGATTTAAATATCTGTTTAATAGCCAGACTTTCTGTAAACACACAGATGTGGTGTGAAAGAATACAACAGCATAAAACTAAAAACTAAAATAAATTAAGTATTAGAAAGAAATTGGTTTTGTCTAGTTTACTTAGGTTATTTTTAAAGTTGCTTTTGTTTTGAACATTTTTAGGACTTAATTTATGACTTTTGTATATAATTATGCAAGTTTGTGTGGGAAAAAGAGTTTTAATTTTATGGTCAATGACTTTGAAGGACTAAAAAATTGGCAGATCACTTGCTCAACATTGTAATTATTTAAAACTCTAGTTATGCTTCTTTAAGCATTTGTATTATATAAAGTTTTATATTCAACTATTAATATACTATAAGTATAGTCATGTATTTTATACATATAAGATATTACTCACAAATTACTCTATAATATCTGATCCTAAAATTGCAGTATTTTCAATAAAATTTGTTAAGTATCATCTAACCTCATATTTTAAAAGGTAAATTGTCTTACATTATTAATTCATTTCCAAGAAATAATGTGTTTGTAATTTAAGTATTCTCTAGTAGAATAATTTAATTAATATTTTTGTAAGGTAATATTTTTCCATACTTGATATCTCCTATTGATGTAGGTTTATTGCTCTTATTTGTTTTTGAGACAGTCTCATTAATTTGCCCAAGATGTCCTCAAATTCACAGAGATATACCTCCTTCTGTCTTCCTAGTACTGGTATCAAAGTTGTGTGCCACCACTCCTGGCCTGCAATGGATACAACTGATATATAACTATGCTTAGAAGAATAATACATTTTCAAATTTTTTGCAAATTTAATATAAAGTATTTTTATTTTTAGAGCTCTACGAAATCAAAAAATTCTTAAATATAATCCTCTCTTTAAAGATGAATTTAAAATGAAGAAAAACTTAAAAACTACCCAATTTTTATATAGATAATTAATAGCAGATTAAGAAATTTAAAAACTATATTTAATTCCTGCTAATCAATTTACTCCTTTCCTATAATTGGCTTCCTATAAAAAGAGTTTAGAGTGCAAATAAGAGTATTTAGCTGTTAGGCATATCTTTTGCATGTGTTACTTCTCTGCGGATTTTGATAACTACAAAAATAATTTTATTTTTCTTTGCGTTACTGTTTTTAGGCTTTAAAAGATTTTTCAAAGTAAAAATTCATTTTAAAATAGTAATTGCCAAAACTATACTATATATCTTAATTGATCTCTATTTGTATTTTATAAATTGTTGAGATCTTTCATCAATGTTAATGTATGTGTACAAGTTTATGAGATTATGCATAGCCTGTGCATGTAGAAATTCAAAGATGAGTCATTCAAAATTGTTACCAACCAAGAACATGCCACAGATAAAACAGCAGGGAATAGCTACTAAAATAGCTAGTATAATGCAAAGTAGATAAAACAAAACAAAACCAAATCTGAAAATAGCGAAAGGGCATTTTGTTTATTCAATGATGTTGTCAAAACATTTCCAATCCTTGTTATAAATGTACTATCTCACTTATGTAAATAGAATGAACTATTAGAATGAATTCTCATGTTCATACTTTCTCTTACAGAATTTTCCTTGCTTGACTATCTTCTTTCAAATACCTTAAGACACCAGATAGTAGACACTTCTTTCATTGAAAATGACATGAAAATATTTAAAGTACACTTGGAAGACCTGTCACTCAGTTAATGTCTGGATGGGTGGAGTTTATTTTCTTTCTAAGGGATTTTTGTTTTGAAATAGGGTCATCCTGTTTTGTGGGCTTTGTGGGATCTCTGCAAAAACCATGGCCAGCAGAGGAATGTTCCATGTGAGGGACGAAGGAAGCCTGTTTCAACATGGCTTAGCCAATGTTGCTTCAGACCTCTAGAGTCTGACACTATCAATATCTTGAGTCAGAGCTGAAGAGAGGCAGTCCTTCCTGTACCTACATATGAGTTCACATTGTTTTTTTGTGACTGACATTTTGGATTGCTACTAATAATTTAAAAACTTACTATTATAATACTCATGCTCTGTTATCTCAATGTTCTGAAATTCTCCTGTTCACCACTCATCGAACACCCACCTTTCCTTACTCAGGACCAATCACCTTAAAGGTTAGCTGATAATACTTTCCCTAGTAAGCCAACTGCTCCTTCCTTGCCCTTTAAACTTTTAAGCCTGGTTTTTCCTATAAAAAGCCTACCCTGAGAGCAGATCTGTAGTCATTTTTATGGTCCTGGGTGTTCGGTATTACATTATGTGTTCAATAAAATACTCTTGCTTAACTGAGATTGGTGTACCTATGGTTTATTTAGCAATTTCATGAACCCTAACAATTATAGACATATTTAAATAAAGTAAGCACAGTTTGGAAGAATATTCCCCACTATAATACAATCTCTTATGGACAAGGAGGCATTATTACATCAAAACTCTTCTCAATGTACATGTTACTTCCTCCATGAAAATGGGTTCTAGAACTATGTCACACATATGATCTAAAGTGCCTAATGGAGGAAGTAGTATGGTTCGGTTATACAGACAGTGGGCTATTAGTCAACTTTGGTCCTGGTTTTGGGAGGTTGGGATAGTGCCTGGCCATGCTGACAATGCAAAGGTCACTGAGACTATTTGCCAACTCTAGTCCTGCTTGTGGAGATCCGTATAGTGTGGCCCCAGAGATAAGCACAAATAAACAACCTATTACCCATCTCCTTTTGTGGAAATGCAGGTTAAACATCACTCTCTGAAAAAGTTAATCCTACATATTTAACATTCTTGGTTTCCCTAGTGCTTATTTGTGAGTGTAAGGACCTTTGTTCTCCCAAGTTTATGGAGCTGAAAATGGCTTTAAAGATATGATCCTTTATCTCTACTCTCAAAATAGGGCCACTGAATGTATGTACCACTATAGTGAGTTGATTACAAAATGTTTTCAAATATGTTTAGTTACTACCCCCAAATTGATTGAGGAATCAACAATCTACCTAGATTGAGGAAATAACAGTCATAAGAAAAGTTAACTATCATATGGAAATGAAAACTTATGTTTATTACTATGTTATATGACTGCATTCAACCACAAAGTTCTGCTTTTCTTTTATATAATACTGATGATTAGAAAAAAATGTAGTTCTATTTTTCTCACTGTAAATTTATAGCACAAATTGGGATCCAGCACAAGGGGAAGCCCCAAACCCTGACACTATTACTAATACTATTGTCTGCTTACAAACAGGGGTCTATCGTGACTGCCTAACAAGCAGGTGAGTCAGTTGCAGATATTTATATCCAACCAATGGACAGAAGCTGGTGGTCCCTGGGGTTGAATTAGGGAAAAGCTGGAAGAAGCTGAGGAGGAGGGCCACCCTATAGGAAGACCAGCACTCTCAACTAACCTGGACCCTGAGATCTCTCAGACACTGAACCACCAACCAGGCAGTAGACACCAGCTGATATGAGGCCCCCAACACATAAACAGCAGAGAACTGCTTGGTCTGGTCTAAGTTCGAGAAGGTGTACCTGAATCTCAAGTGTCTTGAGATCCCAGGGAATGGGGAAGTGTGGTGGGTTCAGTGGTGTGGGCATGGGGGGTAGGGGAATCCTCTTGGAGATTGGGGGAGGTGTAAGATGTGGAACAATTGGAGGTTGGGTTAGGAGGGGTATAAAGGCTGGACTGTTAAAAATATTAAAGAATTAAAATAATAAATATAAATAACTACTTTAGTAAATGTCCACAATTCAAACAGCAAATAAATATAAAGGCTAGTGTTGAACTACTATTAACTAAGATACAAATACTTGTCACCTAATTTTTTCATTATTTAATTTATTTTTACTAAACTATGATTGTGTCTCCAGTAGACAATGACACTTTCTATATAAAAGACAAATCTTGAGCACTTACACATGACTAATTCCTTGCCTATTAGAATACTATACAGACTAAATTAAATATAGAATACAGAGTAAATTGTCTGTAACAGAGCAAATAAAAAAACCCTCTATTTTCAAGATTTAGAAACAAAGAAATCAAGTCAGAAAGAAAACTTACAGCTTTCTGAGATGTGGTTGTAGGTGCTTTGGACCACTTCTCCAACCTCTCCTTCCTGACTCAAAACTGTTCACTAAAACAGGAATAAGTTTGTCAGGAACCTGTGCATGGTTTTTAATTTTTTTAAATAACTTTATATTATGTCAATTTAAAATTTCATATATATATTTCTTGTTTATGTATATATGTTTACATTGTTTTTCATGGTCCCTTTCCTCTCTATAGCCATTCTGATATACCCCATCATGATATTTTTCAAATCTATGCCCTCCTTTAGTTATTATACTTACAGACATATACACATATGTATTTATGCTTATGTGAGTTATTGAATTTCTAGCCAAAGCAATTAGGCACCAAAAACAGGTCAAAGGGATACAAATTAAAAAGAAAGAAGTGAAGATACCATTTGCAGATTGTATGATTTTAAATGTAAGTGACAAAAAAAAAGCCACAAGAGAACACTTACAGCTGATAAACAACATGAGAAAAGTGACTTGATATAAAATGAACTAAAAAAAATCAGTAACCTCCTTCTACTGAAATGATAAACATGCTGAGAAAGAAATTAGGGAAATGACATCCTTCACAAGTCACAAATAATACAAAATATCTTGGTGTGCTCTAACCAAGCAAGTGAAAGATCTGTATGAAAAGAACTTCAAGTCTCTGAAGAACGAAATCCAAGAAGACCTCAGACGATGGAAAGATCTCAAATGCTCATGGATCATAAAGATTAACATAACATTGGCCATCTTACCAAAAGCAATCTACAGATTCAATGTAATCCCCATCAAAATTCCAACTCAATTCTTCACAGAGATTGAAAGAGCAATTCTCAAATTTATCTGGAATAACAAAAAGAAAAAAAAGCAGGATAGAAAAAATATTTTCAACAATAATAGAACTTCTGAGGGAATCACTATCCCAGACCCCTAGTCATACTACAGAGCAATAGTGATAAACCATATAGTATTTGTCCAGAAACAGACAGGTAGATCACTGGAATAGAATTGAAGACCAAGAAATGAGCCCACACACCTATGTTCACTGGATCCTTGAATAAGAAGCCAAATCCATCCAGTGAAAAAAAGACAGACTTTTCAACAAATGGTTCTGGTTCAACTTTTGATAGGCATGTACAAGAATGAAAATTCATCCATTCTTATCTCCTGTACAAAGCTCAAGTCTAAGTGGATGAAAGACCTCCACACACACACGCACACACACACACACACACAAAAAAAAAAAAAAAAAAAAAAAAACCCGGACATGCTGAATCTAATAGAAAAGAAAGTGGCAAAGAGGCTTGAACACCTTGCCACAGGGGAAATTTTCCTGAACAGAACACCAATGGCTAGAATTCCCCTACACTGTGTCATCCAGCCTCCACAGAACCAAGGGACTCCATACCATTGATGCCAGATAACACAATTCTCTTTTGCATATCCAGCTGAAGCCATTGGTGCCCCATGTGTTCTTTTGTTGATGGTTTAGACTTTGGGGGCTTTGAGTGGTTTGGTAGGATGATATCGTTGTTCTTCCTATGTGGTTGCAAACCCTTTCAGCCCCTTCAGTCCTTCCCCTAACTTCTCTATTGGGTTCCACAGGCTCAGTTCAATGTTAGGTTACATACCTCCTTTCAAATTCATACTCTGTACTTCTCAACCGTCTCTTCCCATATCTGAATAGGGCCCCCATTTCCTGCCACTTAATTTCTCCCTCCCATATCACTCTCCCTCTACTTTGGACACTATTTTCCCCTTCTAAGTAGGACTGAAACATCCAATTGAATTTGTCTCTTTTTAGATGATCCTAGGTTGTATTACATTGACGGAAATCTAACCAGCATACTAACATAGTATTTGTTAAGTTATTGGTTAATGTTACAATAGTACTTAACAGTATTTCAGTACTTTGTTAAGTTGAAAATGATAAAATTCCAGAAGGGAAAGTGTCTGCTTTTCTACACAAGGAAAATATTAAGTAACTATAAGGTAATTAGAGAACAATTTTGTCTGAATAAAAACTAAGACATTTCAAATTTCAAATAAGTGGTGACAGAAGTGTTATGTTTTCTTCAGATAAGAAGTAAAAAATAATTTGCACTAGATAACAACGAATTGGTTTCCTCTTCCCTAGGGAAAACTATTTCTCTAGGTCTCAGCATTCCTTAGTTGCCTGCTTTACCATAGTCTCAATAAAATAAAATAAAATAAAATGTCATTTTAAATTAATGAGTAGGCCTATTATTATAAATAATTAAAGCTCTGAATTGTTATAAACAAGAATTCTCCCATTTATATGAATTATGGAACTTATGAACCACATACTTAGCTATAAGGAAGACTTGATACATCTGAAGATGATGATATCCTAATGCAATGTCTAAAGGTTGGAAAGTCCTTCTTCACTAAGTTAAACTATATTCCTCTCAAAAGTTAATCAAATTTGTTTGGCAAAAGTTTATTTCACAGTCCAGTAGAAGCTAAATATACAGCTTGTACAAGGACTCTTTGTAATAGTTTTCATCAGTAAAGTACATTAGTAAGAGTTTAATGCATAAAAAGACTAGTGATTACTAAATACAGGGTTTGAAGGAAATGAATTGTTTCTTTACTCAGAGAAAAATCTACGCCTGTTATATAGAGTGTGAATTTCTGACAGTTTTACTGCTTCCCACTATTTTTCATCTTTCATTTTAAAATGTCTACTTTCTTGTTAATATTTTATTAGTGATTATGACATTTTCATGCTAACCTGTATGGATGTCATTTCTGAAAGTGTAAACACTGAATGAATTAGAAACAGAGGAAGGCCTCATTCTGTCTAAACTACAGCAAATCAAAGGCTTTCAAACCTAATTTGCACCTAGATTTATGTCAGAATTCTACCTGATTCCAAACACTTTAGAGGTTCAAGGAAAAAGGCATATTCCGCTTTGAAAATGTTTCTTGACTTATCATTTTTATATATTGCATCCTATATTCTCATCTATTTTTATTTACTTTATAGCCTGATCACAAGCTCCCTCACAGTCCATCAAGGAAGTGCGAGGAACACCATTTCCAACTTAGTCTAGACAAGGCAGCCCAGCTGGAAGAACATATCCAACATACAGGCAACAGCTTTTGGGATAGCCCCTGTTCAAGTTTTTCAGGGTCCACATGAAGACCAAGGTGCATATCTGCAACATATGAACAGGCAGCCTTTGTATTCACTTTGATTAGTGGTTTAGTCTCTGAGAGACCCAAGGGTCCTGATTAGTTGAAACTTTTTTAAATAAAAGAATTGAAAAGCAAAGAATAGAAAGCAATGAATGTCCATTTACTTATAGTTGACTTCCCTTCTCCTCATCCAAGAAGAATGGGTTTGAATGGGATAAGTAATCCTTAGCAGACAACAGGAAAATATATTTAATTTGGTTTGTTTCTTGTTTGCTACCATATCTTATAAAGACACAGTAGCATAGGGAAAGGGGAGGTGGGATATCAAAACAATCAGGAATAGAAAAATTCCCTCCTATAACTAGAATACAGGGCTGTGGTTAGCAAAAGCTATTGGGAAAGAAACTCATTCAATTTTCAACTTTCCTGAATAATAACTAAAAATTCTTTGAATTGTTCAACAGAGACAAGCATGAAAGACCTCAACAGCTGAGGTGTAGCAAAATATATAATCTTGCTTCTGTTCTTAAGGACTATTGTTGACAGGTACACAGTTTTTAAAAGTTATTAAATACTTAATAAAAGAAAAACACATAGTATTTATTATTCAATAAGTAATTGAATTTTAAGCATTTATTGAAAAAGTTAACATATGATGAAATTACTGATATTAGACTTCTAAAAAGTTCCCATACCACTATAATATAGTTGAGATAAATGAAAAAAAATTGAGCTTTTGAATGGACTAGGCATTCTGTGTCCCATCTCAGTACTCATTTTGCTGTGTCATTATGGTATTTATTTTAACGAATGAGAATTTCTTTTTAATTCCACATATATTCTCAATACTTCCTATTGTTAAGTAAACAAATACTACTAAAACTAGATGACTTCTGAGTTGGACCTCTTCCTTATAATCAAGAACTTATAGAACCAAGGATTCTAACTGCTTCATTCTAAGTACTGATTAAAAGGATGACTTATCTATCTGTGTGGTCCTTTGAGGAGAAACATATCATAAACAACACAGAGGACATTCGTTCATAACTATCTAAACATATCACTATGAGTCCTAACCTTATTGGATTATTGTATAGCAGGAGCTCTCTGATAAACCACAAAGGCATAACTTTCTCTTATTTTTGTTGTTGGTGGTGGGTTTTTTTTCTTTTTCTTTTTTTTTTTTTTAATACAAATTGAATCCAGATGGGACTGTCAATCACGTGGACAGGAAAATATCCTTAATTCCAGCTATCTGTTTTAGGGGCTTAAGAACCAGAATAAATACTTCTCAAAATGTAAATCAGGAAAGTGATCTCTTTGCTTTGGTCTAGTATCACACCTTCAGAATGTGAGATAAGCAATGACCTTTGAAAATTCTCATCTCATCTCTTTCAAGTGTGCTTTATACACTTTCATTTTGCTATTTTCTACTCATTTCCCACAGCAACATTCATCTTTGTAGTAAATGCATCCAGTTTTCAACAATATGCTCTGTGTTTCTTCTGTTATTAACAGAATTCAAACAATACAATTATTTAATTGTTTTTGTTTTCTTATTACACTATGCTTTTTCTCCAAATATTAGTGCCCTTGTATTTGTTCATTAAAAATTCTGTTGTGGTACACATTTTTTACTTGTTAATTTTAAAAGATTCCTTACATCACAAAGTTTCTTTAACTTTTAGAAATGAAAAATAACAACAACAACAACAACAACAAAAAACCCAGATAGCAAAAACTGTTCTGAGCAATAAAAGAACTTCTGGCAGAATCACCATCCCTGATCTTGAGATATACTACAGAGCAATAGTGATTAAAAAAAAGTGATGGTATTTGTACAGGGACAGGCAGGTAGATCAATGGGATAGAACTGAAGACCCAGAAATGAACCTTTACACCTACAGTCACTTGATCTTTGACAAAGGAGCTTGAACCATCCAGTGGAAAAAATACAGCATTTTCAACAAATGGTGCTGGGTCAACAGGCAGTCAACATGCAGAAAAATGCAAACTGATCCATTCTTATCTCCTTGTACAAAGTTCAAGTCCACATGGATCATGGACCTCCACATAAAACCAGATACACTGAATCTAATAGAAGATAAATTGGGGAAGAACATGGAGTACATGGGCACAGGGGAAATTTTCCTTAATAGAGCACCAATATCTTATGCTCTAAGATCAAGAATTAACAAATGGAAACTCATGCAATTGGAAAGATTCTGTAAGGCAAAGGACACTGTCAATAGGACAAAACAGCAAACAACAGATTGGGAACGATCTTTACCAATCCTACATCTGATAGAGGACTAATATCTAATATATACAAAGAACTCAAGTTAGACTCCAGAGAGCCAAATATCTCTATTAAAAAATGGGGTACAGAGCTGAACAAAGAATTCTCAATTGAGGAATATTGAATGGCTGAGAAACACCTAAAGAAATGTTCAACATCCTTAGTCATCAGGTAAATGCAAATTGAAACAACCCTGAGGTTCCACCTCACACCAGTCAGAATGTCCAAGATCAAAAACTCAGGGGAAAGCAAATGCTAGAGAGGATGTGGAGAATGAGGAACACTCCTCTATTCTTGGTGTGATTGCAAGCTGGTAAAACCACTTTGGACATCAGTTTGGCAGTTCCTCAGATAACTGGACATAGTACTACCTGAGGACCCAGCTATACCACTCCTACACATATACCCGGAAGATGTTCCAACATGCAATAAGGACACATGCTCCACTATGTTCATAGCAGCCTTATTTATAATAGGCAGAAGCAGGAAAAGAACCTAGATTCCCCACAACAGAGGAATGGGTACAGAAAATGTGGCATATTTGCACAGTGAAGTACTACTCAGCTATTAAAATCAATGAATTCATGAAATTCTTAGGCAAATGGATGGGGCTATAAACTATCATCCTGAGTGAGGTAACCCAATCACAAAAGAACATACATGGTATGCAATCGCTCATAAGTAGATATTAGTCCAAGAATGCAATATCCAAGATACAATTTGCAGACCACATGAAGCTCAAGATGAAGGAATACCCAAGTGTAAATACTTTGATTCTTATTGGAAACTGGATCAAAGCACCTATGGCTCACAGCCAACCAATAGAAAGAGAATAGGTTCCCCAGTGGAGCAGCTAGAGAGAGGATCCAAGGAGCAGAAGAGGTTTGCAGTTCTGAAGGAGGAACAATAATATGTCTCAGCCAGTACTCCCAGAACTCCCAGGGACTAAATCCTGAACCAAAGATATACATGGAGGTTCCATGTGTATGGCTCCAGCTATATATGTAGCCGAAGATGACCATTTCAGACATCAATGAGAGGAGGAGCTATTGGTCTTGTGAAGGCTCAATTCCCCAGAATAGGGGAATACATGTCAGGAAATTAGGGGTAAGTGAACAGGGGGAAGGGAGAAAGGATAGAGTTTTTTAATGGGGTAATGTGGAAAGGGGTTCACATTTGAAATGTAAATAAATTGAATATGCAGTAAAAAAAAAAGAAAGAAAAAAACAAATTTAAAACATTCTACCATTTTAACTCTTTTTTTTCCCCATCAGAGTATTTAATGCATGTGGTGACTGAAATTGGAAATGTACCCAAGCAAACTCTAGTGTTTAAATAATTGGGTCCAGAAGCTCAATATACAATTCATAGACCACATGAAGCTCAAGAAGATGACCAAAGTAATTTTTTGAGACGCGATAGAGAGGCAAAGTGTGGAGCAGAAAGTGAAGGAAAGGCCATCCAGAGACTGTCCCACCTAGGGATCCATACCATATACAGTTAAAAACCCAGACACTATTGTGGATGCCAACAAGTGCTAGCTGACAGGAGCCTGATATAGCTGTCTCCTGAGAGGCTCTGCCCGAGCCTGACAAATATAGAAGTGGATGCTCAAAGCCAACCAAGAGACTGAGCACAGGGTTTCCAATGGAGGAGCTAGAAAAAGAACCCAAGGAACTGAAGGGGTTTGCAACCCCAGAGGAGGAAGAACAGTCTGAACCAACCAGACTCCCCAGAGCTCCCAGGAACTTAACCACCAAGCAAAGAGTACATACACATGGAGGGACCCATGACTCCAGCTGCATGGGTAGCAGAGGATGGCCTTGTGGGACATCAGTGAAACAAGAAGCACTTGGATCTGTGAATGCCCCAGTGTAAGAGAATGCCAGGTCAGAGAAGAAGGAGTGAGTGGGTTGGTGGGTTGGGAAAAAAGGGATAAGATGGGGGTTTTGAAGGGGAAACATGGAAAGGCCATAGATAATATTAGAAATGTAAATAAATAAAATGTCTAATATGAATAAATAAATAAATAAATAAATAAATAAATAAATAAATAAATAAGCCCTTGTTGATGTTGTTGTTTGGGAAGTTTAAGGTACCTTCTTGGAGTAAGTGCATCACTGAGGATGGGCTTTGAGGTCTTATAGTTTCACACCCTTTCCAGCTTTCTCTCTTTGCTTTGTGCTTGCATTTGAAGAAGTGAATTTCAACTCCTTGTTCCTGTAGCCATGTTTGCCACTTGCTGACAAGCTTACCTGCCTTTACAGACTCTTATTCCTCTGAAATCATGAAACCAAACCTTTTCTTCTATACAGTTGTCTTGGTGACAGTGTCTTATCACCCCAAAAATATTAGTGGACATGATACGCATATATTTCTGAATTATTCAATACCAATTACAAGTATTGGAAGCTAAGCAGAATCCTTAAAGAGATGTCAAAAATATATGAAATATAAATAATTTCTTTTGAAACAACTCTAAAATTTGACATATATATGTCAAAAGATGTAACACTATACCATCCTAAAATATCTCTTTTGTATCTCTATGAGCACCTACTTGGTTCTGGACATGGTGTATATAGATACAAAAGAAACCATTTTTACCATGATATCTATGCCACTTCCTTCAAATAAATGCAGTGACAATGAAGGTAGACAAGTTCACAAGGGTATCTCATATCTTTTTGCCAACATGTACAAGCTTGACACACAGAACATGTTTTAAATGGTCAACAGGTTCTTTTCATAAATAACTTGAGGATTCACCTTATCTTTAGAAGAATATATTATGTAGAGTGTATCACTCAGACATGAAAGAGCTTGAGAGAGACGTCTTAAAGTCAAATAAACATACCTAGGTAGCCAAAGGTAAGGTGGAATTGTAGTTCCTGCTCAGTGAATCCAACCACTTATCTGGTCGTTGTTTATGGCATCTATTTCAAAGGGAACTGAGAGGATTAATTGTATCAAAGCAAGCACTGAAACATTCTTTTCATATCAGTAAGAATAAAATAGAAGGACCACATTTAAGACAATCTATATGAAAGCAATACTCACAAAATTATTGTGGTTGCTTACTACAGAGAGGCTCAGAATATTGCCAGTACATAGCCACATAAACACATATACCTGAGGAAATTAAACAAGACACTGGGAATCATTTTAGGAAATTCAGAGAGTAGATAAGGCTAGACAGGGTGAACCATGGAGAGGTCACGAATTTCCTTCCTGGGTTAAACAAAATATTCAGTACTTTTTATTTTCATTGTTGATTGTTTGTTTTTTATTTAAATCAAATACTACCCCAGTTCCCCTTTAAATGAACCTGCCTATTCCCATCTCCTTCTCCTATAAGAGGTGGTTCTTCCTTACACCAATCAGAAAGACTATGATTAAAAACACAAGGGACAGCCTATGCTGGCAAGGATGTAGAGAAAGGTAAACACTTATCTATTGCTTGTGATACTGCAAATTTGTTCAGCCACTCCGGAAAACAATCTGGTGGTTTTTCAGAAAATTGAATATAGTTCAACCTGGTGACCCAGCTATACTGCTTTCTGGCATATAAAACTGGAGACTTTGAACCTTGAGCTTTTTTGAAATATCACTAACAAAAACTTGTTACTACAAAAGGATATTAGGGAGATTTGACTGTCACAGCACCCATCATGACGTTGAAGACTATCATCTTTCCAAACTTTACCACCTATCGAACATGCATTTCTTCTTTTCCTTACTTTATGGAACATGGCAGGAACAAATGATAATCTGTTTTGCAGTTGACTTTCCTTTATGAGAAAAAATGGTGCTTGCTGGGAGCAACACACTGCCTTTCACTCATTGAGACACTCTGAACCTGTGAGACAAGTCCCTCTCTTTATGGCTACCATTCAGAAAGGAAGAGTCTGAACTTAAAAGATCCTACCTTACAAAAACAGACAAACAACAAATGGTTTGATAACACAAGAACCATGAAACAGGACTCTTTTTGGACTTTCTCTTTCAAAGCAGTACTTTTCCTTATGCTATTACTGAGAATATTTGAAAAAGCTTTGTGATAACCATGATATATACCAATAACTCTAAGTCTGAAAATACCTGTAAATTATCAAATATTCTTGGTATAACCTCTGGCATATTTTCATATTGACGTTTAAGAAGTAGTTATTGGAAAATCATTAACATATGTTGCCATGAGCAGAGTCATATTTTTTTAGCTGGCTTCAACCAGTTCCATTATACTTTTTTTTAACAGAATATTATAATTACAGTACAACTGGAAGGTTTGGGGACATAACTGTTTGTATTGTTACTGAAACATGAGTACAGATGAAAGTTTTGCATTATGCAATTGTTTAAATGGCATGAGCAATTAAAAGAAATCACATGGATACAGAACAGTTTCTTTTAGATAACATGAAAAGATTATTTAATTTTAAGAATATATTGCAGATTATTTCTCATACTTAAAGAATTCATACCCAAAATGTCAATAGTGTTTTTTGCCTATTTCTTTAATAATTAACTTCATTCCCATTTTAGTGTTTGTGTGGTGGTTTGAAAGTTACAAGAATGTTAGCTTTGATCTATTATTTTAGCATTGCAAACTTCTGTAGTGCAGTGATTCCATATTGGAAATATTGTGCACAAGCTGGATTATAGCTTTTTAAAGAAAATGACTTTGGAAATATAACAGCAGGTTCCTGGATAAAGCATAGCCATTAGAAAATCTATTTTTAGAAAGAAGGGAGAAAGAGCAGTATATTATGCTCAGACATAAAATTCCATAATTGTATTTTACTTGTTTATCCTGGGCTTGCTATATAATGATATTGCTTTTTTTATTTGGAATTTCACTGTTTAAAGTTTACAAGCAGAAGCATTTAGTTTGATAATACACACTTTGTGTTGACAAAAACTCTCAACACTTTTAAAACTCTAGAAATAAAATGAGTGGTTAAGTATTTACAAAGCTTGCTTGCATTCATATGTGGAGGCTTAAAATTACTCCTCCAAATATAGTTTAACAGCATTGACTAAAGGAGACAAAAGTTGGTATGCAGCAGATATGTATCATAGCAAATGTCTCAAAATGTGTCATTTTAACTGGTGAATGACTTAATGACATTATTACTATAGTAGCTTAGTTTGGGACCTTTGTTATAAAAAAAGCATTCTCTCTCCCGCTATCATGCATGCCCAACTGATATCAGACACATTTTTACTTATGCATTCTTTCTTCATGCATTGCCCTCCAACAAATAATACCATATCAAGAGTCCTCTCCCAAGTTGATGCTGTGGTGATATTAGACTACTCATCTTCTAGAATACTGAAAAATAAATTTGTTTTCTTGTTTAATTACGCAATGTACTTTATAGGTCTTGTGCATTTGGCACAAACTAGAGTCCCTTGGGAAGAGGGAACCTCAGATGAACTATTACCTGGAACAGATTGGCCAGTGGACATGTCTCTGAGCATTTTTTTGAAATTGATAGTTGATGCAGGAGGGTCTAGCCCTCTGTGAACAATGCCATCCTTAAGTATATATATATACGAAAAAAAAGGTGAGTAAGCTAAGAAGATAAACCAGTGATTAGTGATCCGCTGTGGTATCTGCTTCCATTCCTCCATGCAATTCCTACTTCTAGTTCTTTGGAACATTAGTTATATCAAGTGACATTCTGCAGGGGCATACAGGTGAAAGGATGTCTTGTTAAAAGACACATGTTTTCCAGAACATGTTTTCCACGCTGTTTCCAGAAGCAGACAAAGGTGAAATGATGTTTTGATATAGCAACACTTGAAAGGACCTGTGATGAAGGATTATAAATATAACCATTAGAGAGAGTGAGACAAGCACTAAGCATTGTTTTGTTCCACATTTTTTATTCGATATATTTTTATTTACATTTCAAATGATTTTCCCTTTTCTGTTTCCCCACTCCCCAAAAGTCCCATAAGCCCTCTTCCCTCCCCCTGTTGCCCCAACCACCCTTTCCCACTTCCCTGTTCTGGTATTCCCCTACACTGCTTCACTGAGCCTTTCCAGAACCAGGGGCTACTCCGCCATTCTTCTTGGACATCATTTGATATGTGGATTATGTCTTGGGTATTCCAACTTTCTTGGCTAATATCCACTTATCAGTGAGTGCATATCATGACTGATCAGTTGAGACTGGGTTACCTCACTTAGGATGATGTTCTCCAGCTCCATCCATTTGTCTAAGATTTTCATGAATTCATTGTTTCTAATGGCTGAATAGTACTCCATTGTGTATATATACCATATTTTTTGTATCCATTCCTCCGTTGTGGGACAGCTGGGTTCTTTCCAGCTTCTGGCTATCATAAATAGGGCTGCTATGAACATAGTAGAACATGTATCCTTATTACATGCTGGGGAATCCTCTGGGTATATGCCCAGGAGTGGTATATCAGGGTCCTCTGGCAGTGACATGCCCAGTTCTCTGAGGAAAGGCCAGACTGATTTCCAGATTGGTTGTACAAATTTGCAACCCCACCAGCACTGGAGGTGTGTTCCTCTTTCTCCACATCCTCACCAACACCTTCTGTCTCCTGAGATTTTAATCTTAGCCATTCTGACTGGTGTGAGGTGAAATCTCAGGGTTGTTTTGATTTGCAATTCCCTAAGGACTAATGATGAATATTTTTTAAAGATACTTTTCAGCCCTCTGAAATTCTTCAGGTGAAAATTCTTTATTTACTCTGTACCCCATTTTTTAAAAAGGTTATTTGGTTTTCTGGGGTCTAACATCATGAAATCTTTGTATATATTGGATATTAGCCCTCTGTCAGATGTAGGGTTGGTGAAGATCTTTTCCCAATTTGTTGGTTGCTGATTTGTCCTTTAGATGGTATCCTTTGCCTTACAGAAACTTTGTAAGTTTATGAGATCCCATTTGTCAATTCTTGATCTTAGAGCATAAGCTATTGGTGTTCTATTAAGGAACTTTCCCCCTGTACCGATGTCTTCAAGGGTCTTCCCCAGTTTCTTTTCTATTAGCTTCAGTGTGCCTGGCTTTATGTGGAGGTCCTTGATCCATTAGGAGTTGAGCTTAGAACAAGGAGATAAGTTTGGTTCAATTCGCATTCTTCTGTACATTGACCTCCAGTTGAACTAGCACCATTTGTTGAAAAGGCTATCTTTTTTCCACTGGAAGTTTTCAGCCCCTTTGTAGAAGATCAAGTGTCCATAGGAGTGTGGGTTCATTTCTGGATCTTCAATCCTATTCCATTGTTCTGCCTGGCTGCCATTGTACCAATACCATGCAGTTTTTAACACTATTGCTCTGTAGTATTGCTTGAGGTCAGGGATACTGATTCCCCCAGAATTTCTTTTCTTGTTGAGAATAGTTTTAGCAATCCTGGGTTTTTTGTTATTCCAGATGAATTTGAGAATTGCTCTTTCTAACTCTATGAAAAACTGAGTTGGAATTTTGATGGGTATTGCATTCAATCTGTGTATTGCTTTTGGCAAGATGGCCATTTTAACTATATTAATCCTGCCAATCCACAAGCATGGGAGATTTTTTTCATTTTCTGAGGTCTTCTTCCATTTCTTTCTTCAGAGATTTGAAGTTCTTGTCATACAGATCTTTCACTTGTTTTGTCAGAGTCACACCAAGGTACTTCATATTGTTTGTGGCTATTGTGAAGGGTGTCATTTCCCTAATTTCTTTCTCAGCCTGCTTATCCTTTGAGTATAGGAAGGCTATTGATTTGCTTGAGTTGATTTTATAACCTGCCATTTTGCTGAAGTTCTTTATCAGCTGTAGAAGTTCTCTGGTGAAGTTTTTTTGGGTCACTTAATTAGACTATCATATCATCTGCAAATAGTGATAGTTTAACTTCTTCCTTTCAAATTTGCATCCCTTTCATCTCCTTATGTTGTCTAATTGCCCTAGCTAGACAGACTGGATAAGAAAACAGGACCCAACATTTTGCTACATATAGGAAACACACCTTAGTATCAACGACAAAAACTACCTTAGAGTAAAAGGCTGGAAGACAATTTTACAAACAAATGGTCTTGGGAAATGAGCCAGAGTAGCCATTCTAATATCAGATAAAATTGACTTTCAAACTAAAGTTATCAAAAAAGACTTGGAAGGACACTTCTTGCTGGTCAAAGGAAAAATACATCAAGATCTCTCAAGTCTGAACATCTATGTGGCAAATGCAAGGGCATCTTCATTCATAAAACAAACTTTACTAAAGTTCAAAGCACACATTGCACCTAACACAATAATGGTGGGTGACTTCAACACTCCACTCTCCTCAATGAACTGATCAGCAAAACAGAAACTAAACTGGGACACAGTAAAATTAATTGAATCTTTGGGTCAATTGGATTAACTGATATTTATAGAACATTTCCTCCTAAAGCAAAAGAATATACCTTTTTCTCCCCGGCGCATGGTACCTTCTCCAAAATTGATCATATAATTGGTCACAAGGCAGACCTCAACAATTATAAGAATATCTAACTAATCCCATACCTCCTATCAGATCACTATGGAGTAAAAATGGTCTTCAATAACAACAAAAACAACAGAAAGCCCACATACACATGGAGGCTGAACAATACCCTACTCAATGATACCTAGGCCAAAAATGAAATAAAGAAAGAAATCAAAGAATTTTTAGAATTTAATGAAAATGAAGGCACAACATACCCAAATCTTTGGGACACAATGAAGGCAATGCTAAGAGGAAAACTCATAGCCCTGAGTGCCTCCAAAAAGAAACTGGAGAGAGCATACACTAGCAGCTTAATGGCACAATGGAAAGCCCTGGAACAAAAAGAAGCTAATTCACCCAGGAGGAGAAGAAGACAGGAAATCATCAAACTCAGAGCTGAAATCAATCAAGTAGAAACAAAGAGATCCAAACAAAGAATCAACAAAACCAGGAGCTGATTCTTTGAGAAAATCAACAAGATAGATAAACCCTTAGCCATACTAACCAAAGGGCAAAGAGACAGTATCCAAATTTACAAAATTAGAAATGAAAAGGGGGATATAACAACAGAAACTGAGGAATTTCAAAAACTCATTAGATACTACTACAAAAGCCTACTATACTCAAAAAAACTGGAGAATCTGGAGGAAATGGACAATTTCCTAGACAGATAACAAATACCAAAATTAAATCAGGATCAAATAGATTGTCCCATAATCCCTAAGGAATTCAAGGCCCATACCTAAACATAGTAAAAGCAATATTCAGCAAGCTGGTAGCCAACATCAAACTAAATGGAGAGAAACTTGGAGCAATCCCACTAAAATCAGTAACTAGACAAGGCTGCCTCTTCTCTCCTTATCTTTTCAATATTGTACTTGAGCATTGGTTTTGTTTGGTCTGCCTCACTATACTTCACAAAAGACACATGAGTATTGGTATGCCTTACATATCATTGTTGAGCTCAATTTGTAGTGGTGTTATCATTGAGAGAAATACATCTACGAATTCCTGTAGCAGCCTGCAGCTTCTGTGGCCTTGCCTCAGCCCTGATGACAAGCCTGGTGGCTTCAGCAGTATTGAATTGCAGCTGCCTTGTGTCTGCTTGCTGAAAGGACTCAACTGTAACTGCTGGTTCATGCCTTGTGCTGCCTAGATGACTGGTGTTCAGCTGCGTAAATCATAGTGTTAGTTACAGGTGTGAACTGTTGCCTTAGAAGTTCAAGCTTACCCCCAAGGACCAATGTTGAACAGTTCCACTTCCCCTATATCTTATTAACTTTTCTGTTACCTCTGCTGGGTAGTGGTCAAAGGAGAGGTTGAACCCTTATAAAAAGTACGTTGCAAAAAAGTAAGCTTAAAAGTTTCTGCCTTGACTTCCCTCAAGGATCAAATGTAACTTCTAAGGTGAAATAAACCATTTCCTCTCCATGTTGGTTTTGGTCATTGTATTTATCAAAGCAACAGAAAGCAAAGTAGCAGACCTAGTTTGTGCTCTTCTAGTATGTCATAAGATAGACTAAGTTATGATTTCTTAATTGAAATATTTCAGTTATTAGGCAACATTCAGTAGAAGTTGATTTATTTTTATCCCATTGTTAGAGCTTTTGGGGGATATATTGACTAATCTTCAGGATCATAATTCAAATTATATATATATATATATATATATATCACATGAAACACTGCTTCATATTAATTTGTTCTATAACATTTTGCTTATATCAAACTTAACTCAATTTAGAACCTCTCCTTTAAAAGATGTTGTGTATTTGATTGATCATGGGTTTATCTCCCCAGAAAACATTAACTGCCTATAGCTCTTCATGAAGTTGCAGGAGTTCATACTTCCTTCCCAACCCATATAGGAACATTAGTGAATCTAATCTTATGAAGTACTCATGCAAGTAAATCACCACAGCTGTCAGTTCATAAATGCAATACTCATGTAGCATCAAGAACATACTCTTTCATAGCACTACTTTCAGGCTTTTAAGTTTTTCCCCTACTATCTTCTGTGATATTCCTTTATACATTTGTCCTGAGTACTCAAGAATCACTTGCTAGATCTAGAGGTGAGGCAACCATCTTTGCTCCTGTGACTGAGCAAACAGGTGCAGCCAGGAACTCATGGAACATCGGAGTGTAATATCACTTGGGACACAGTCCTACAGGGCCCCACATGCACCCAGGAGCTGGGCAGCACCACATCCATCTCTGAACCTATACTGCCAGGAGACAGCTGATCTGCAGGGAGTACCTAGTGTAAGATCAGTTGGGACTCAGACCAACAGGGCCTCACCTGCACCAAGCTGGGCAGAGCCAGGGCCTTTTGTGCACCTATCCTGCCTGGGGACATCTACCCTGCAGGGAGTCCTGCATTTAGAGAAGATCCCACATTTAGAGGTGAGGCCACCATCTCTACTCCTGTGACTGAGCAGATGGGTACAGCCAGGAACACAGGGAACGCACAAGTGTAAGATCACTTGGAACATGTTCTTCTAGGACCCCACCTGCATCCATGAGATGGGCAGTGCTTCAGCACTCTGTGCCAGGGGAGAGCCTGTCACCCAGGGGTGCTGAAACAGGCTTGCAGGCACACAGGAGAGACAAGCACCAGTCAGAGACAGCAGGACCATCTAACACTAGTGATAAGCAGATGGCAAAAGGCAAATGTAGGAATTATACTAACCAAAATCAAAGCAATATGGCTGCATATGAGTACAATTCTCCCACAAGAGCAAGTCCTGGATATTCCAACACGCCAGAAAAGCAAGATTTGGATTTAAAATCACAGCTCATGATGCTGATAGAGGGCTTCAAGGGGGCCATAAAAAACTCAATTAAAGAAATACAGGATATGCCTTTAAAGAACAACAGGAAAACACAACAAAAAGGTGAAATAATTAAACAAAAGCTATCCAGGATCTATAAATGGAGATAGAAAGAGTAAAGAAATCACAAAGGAAAAGAACTCAGGACACAGAAAACATAGGAATGAAGTCAGGAGTCATGGATGAAAGCATTAACAACAGAATACAAGAGATAGAAGAGAAAATCTCAGATTCAGAAGATACCATAGAGAACATCGATACAACAGTCAAAGAAATGCAAAATGCAAAAAGCTCCTAACCCAAAACATCCAGGAAATCATGGACAAAATGAGAAGACCAAACCTGAGGATTATAGGTATAGAAGAGAGTGTAGATTTACAACTTAAAGTTCCAATAAAAGTCTTCAACAAAATTATAGAAGAAAACTTCCCTAACTTGAAGAGATGCCTGTGAACATAAAAAGAAACTCCAAAAAGATTTGACCAGAAAAGAAAGTCTTCCTGTCACATAATAATTAAAAAACCAAATGCACTAAACAAAGAAAGAATATTAAAAGCAGTAAGGGAAAAAGGTCAAGTAACACATAAAGGTAGACCTATCCGAATTACCCTGGACTTCTTGCCAGAGACTATGAAAGCCAGAAGAGCTTGGGCTGATGTCATACAGACCCTAAAGGAACAAAAATGCCGACTCACGCTGTTATACCCAGCAGAACTTTCAATTACCCTACATGGAGAAACCAAGGTATTCCATGACAAAAACAAATTTACACAATATCCTTCCACAAATCCAACCATTCAAACGATGATTAGAAAACACCAACAAAAGGAGGGAAACTACACACTAGAAAAAGGAAGAAAGTAAACATTTTTTAACAAACCCAAAAGAAGATAACCACACAAACATAAAAATTATATTAAAAATAATAAGAAACAACAATCACTATTCCTTAATATCTCTTAACATCATTGGATTCAATTGACCAATACAAAAACTTAGACTAACAGTCTGGATACATAAACAGAATACAACATTTTGCTGAACACAGGAAATGCATCTTAGTGTCAAAAACAAACACTACCTCAGAGTAAAAGGCTGGAAAATAATTTTCCAAGCAAATGGTCCCAGGAAACAAGCTAGAGTAGCCATTCTAATATCCAATAAAATAGACTTTCAACCAAAAGACATTAAAAAGACACAGAAGGTAACTTGACACTCATCAAAGGAAAAATCTATCAAGAACTCCCAATTTTGAACATCTATGCTCCAAATACAAGGACACCCTCATTGGTAAAAGAAACTTTACTAAAGCTCAAAGCACATAATGCATCTCACACAACAATTGTGGGTGACTTCAATAACCCACTCTCCTCAATGGATAGATCAGGGAAACAAACTAAACAGAGACATAGTGAAACTAACAGAAATTTTGGACCAAATGGATTTAATAGATATCTATAGAACGTTTCATCCTCAATAAAAGAGAATGTGCCTTCTTCTCAACACCTCATGGTACCTTCTCCAAAACTGATCATATAATTGGCCACAAAATATACCTCAAAAGATATAAGAAGACTGAATCAATTCCATGCTTCCTATCAGATAACTATGGAGTATTGGTGGTCTTCAATAGCAACAAAAACAACAGAAAGCCCACATACACATGGAAGAGGAAAAATTCTCTACTCAATGATACCTTGGTCAAGGAAGAAATAAAGAAAGAAATCAAAGACTTTTTAGAATTTAATAAAAAATGAACGTACAACATACCTAAATTTATGGGACTCAATGAAAGCAGTGCTAAGAGGAAAATTCATAGCTCTGAGTGCCTCCAAAAAGAAGCTGGAGAAAGCATGCACTAGAGTTTACCAGCACAACTGAAAACTCTAGAACTGAAAGAAGTTAATATATCCAAGAGGAGAAGGCAGGAAATCATAAAACTCATGGCTGAAATCAATCAAGTAGAAACAAAAAGAATGATTCAAATGCTTGATGCAGCAGTATAGGGGAATGCCAGGACATGGAAGTAGAAGGGGGTTGATTGGGGAACAGGAGGAGAGGACATGGCTTATGGGAATTTCAGGGTGGGGGAAACCATTAAAAAATGTAAAAAAAAAAAAAAAAAAGACTCACTTGCTTTTGATACTTTGACATTTTATCACTATCTTCAATAATTAATGTTTCCAGGAGAAAAAGTCTCAGACCAAGTTTGAAAGCAGCAGAAATCCTTGAGAAACTTCTTTGGAAAGACACCATGTCTACTTACCAAAATATAATAATAGAATTCTTACTAGAGCCTATGATTTTACCAGCTATGTGTTATTAATGACATTTACTATAATAGTTATAAATTCCTTGTATGGAACAGGCTGCAAATACAGTTGGAAAGTAGTTGGTTGGCTATATCACAGTAATGCCACCATGCACAAATGGGCATACCTTGAGTGCCAGTTTGCTTTGCAGCTTATGTGGCTAACAGTTTTCAACCTTAAGAACCTAGAAATAACCATTCAAGCCTATGAAATCTAGCCAGTAAGGAGAAGGCTCTCACCTTCTAGCTTGATTTATCTAATCTTTGAATCAAAGTTATAGCTTTTTCAGCAAGGCATGATTATTATTTAATTCTGCTAGACATGAGGAAAGGCAATAGCTAGTTTTCTTCTGAAGTCCTTTGGGCCTGCCTAACCAATATAGGGACATTACCTATTCAGTTTATTTTTAAGTTAGCTATGGCTTCCAAGAACAGCATGCAGAATATAGCCTTACAAATACTTTTTAATTATGGCTTTTAGTTAGCTTTGTGGGTTTCCATACAGATTTGTAAAAAACCCCATACACTGATATTGGTTAAACCAATGTACACCCCTACGAACAGAGAAAAAGGATTCTCCTTTTTCTCACATCTTTACCAACATTTGGTTTCATTGAATTTTGTGATGATAGTCATTCTGACTGGAATGAGTTACAATCTCATATGTAGTTTTATTTTGCAACATTTTAATAGTTAAGCATGTTGAACATTGAGCATTTTTTGAAATAATATTTATTTGTATTTTTGTTTTTGAACAGTCATGTATACTTTATTTATTTATTTATTTATTTATTTATTTATTTATTTATTTATATCCCAAATGCTGCCTGGTCCCCATCTCAGAGTTCCTCCCCCAAGTTACCTCCCGTTTGCCTCTGAGAGGTCACTCCCCCCATTTACCTCCCACATTGGGATTCAGGTCTCTACAGGATTAAACTTATCATCTTTCACTGAGGACAGATATGGCAACCTTCTGCTAAATATTTGCCCTGACCTTCTGACCAGCCCATGTATGTCTTTGGTTCATGTCTCATTCTCTGGGAGCTTTAAAGGGGTCCAGATTAGTTGACACTGTTGGTCTTCCTGTGTGGTTGCCAATTTCCTTGTTTGCCTTTAATCCTTTGTGTATCTCTTCTATAGGGGTCCTGACCACCATCAAATGTTTGGCTGTGGATATTTGCACCTGTCTCAGTGTGCTGCTCAGTAGAACTTCTCAGAGGACTGCTATGCTAGGTACCTGTCTACAAGCACAACATAACATCATTAATATTGTGACAGATTGGTATCTGCTCTGATTGGGCTTATCACTAGTCAGAGATTCCTTCAGCCTCTGCTTCATCTTTGTCCCTGCATTTGTTTTATATAGGAATAATTTTGGGTCAAAAATATTGTAGGAGGGTTTTTATCCCGAATCCTCAGCCAGGAGCCTTACCTACCTACAAGAGGTGGTCTCTTCAGGTTCCATATTCCCAGTACTCCACCATTAGTCTATGGTCACCTACATTGACTCTTACAAGCCTCAACCCATGTCTCTAGGACTTCCTAGAGAATGCACACATATTCCACTCCCTACAGTTGCATATTTACATTCATTCTCTTGGCCCTCGGAGACTGTCTTCTGTTCTTCACAAGCCTAATCTGGGCCCCATATTCCCCTTGCAATTCTTTATCCTACCAAAGTCCTTCCTTCCCTCTGCCTCACATAACTATTTCTTCCTCCCTTCTATGTGGGACTAGAGCATACTAACTTGGGACTCCATTTTGTGGCGTGCTTCATGGGTATCTGAACTTTTTGGCTAGTATCCACTTATCAGTGAATACATACCATGGATGTACTTTTGGGTCTGGGTTACCTCACACTCATTCCTTGCAAAATTCATGATGTCCTTGTTAGTAATACATGGATAGTATTCTATTATGTAAATGAACCACACTTTCTGTATCCATTCTTTGGATGAGGGATCTGCATTTCTTCCAATTTCTGGCTATTATGAATAAAGCTGCTATGAACACTATGGAGCATGTTTCCTTGGGTGTTATTGGAGTATATTTTGGGTATATGCCCAGGAGTGGTATAGCTTGGTCTTCATCTAGAAACATTTTGAATTTTCTGGGAAAACATCAGATTGATTTCCTGACTCGTTTTAAAATTACACAATCCCACCAGCAATGGAAGAAAGTTCCCTTTGCTCCATATCCTTTCCAGCATGTGCTGTTCCTTGAGTTTTGGATCTTAGCCATTCTGACTGGTATAAGATGGGATCTCAGTGTTGTTTCTATTTTCATTTCCTTGAAGACTAAAGATGTTGAATGTTTCTTTGAATGATTCTCGAACATTCAAGAAAAATCTGTTGAGAATTATCTCCTTAGTTCTGTACTCTATCTTTTGATTGGGTTATTTTGTTTTTGTGTGGTTGGTTTAGTTTGTTTTGTTTTGGTTGGAATTTTAGTTTTTGGAGTCTAACTTCGACATTGAGTTCTTTCTTTATATATTTCGTGTATTATCGCTCTTTTGGATGAAGAGTTAGTGAAGGTCTTTTCCCAAACTGAAGGCTTCTAGTTTTTCTATTGACAATGTCCTTTTCCTTATAGAAACTTTCTGGTTTCATGAGGTCTAATTTACTAATTTTTGATCCTAGTGCCTGAGTTGTTGGTGTTGTGTTCACAAAATTTTCACCTGTGTCAATATGTTCAATGATCATATTTTATTTTCTACTAGATTCGGTGTGTCTGGTTTTATGTGGAGGTCCTTGATCCATTTGGACTTGAGTTTTGTGCCAGTTGATAAATATAGATCTATTTGCTTTCTTCTACATGCAGACATGTAGTTAGTCCAGAGCTATTTATAGAAAAATTTTCCCTGTACTATAATTGTATGTTTATTTGCTTCTTTGTCAAACATCCAGTGTCCGTCAGTGTGTAGGTTTATTTCTGATTTGATCTAATTGATGCAATTCCATTGATCACCTGTCTGTTTCTATACAAATACCATCAGTTGCTCTATAATACAGCCTTAGATCAAGGATTGTGATAACTGAGAAATTCTTTCACTGCTCAGGATCATTTTGCTTATCCTGGGTTTTTGTTTTTCTATATGAAATTGAGAACTGTTATTTCCAGATCTGTAAATAATTAGGTTGGAATTTTGATGGTATTTTGTTGAACCTATTGATTGCTTTTAGTAAGATGGCCATTCTCCCTATGTTAATGCAATCGATTCATGAGCAAGTGGTGTCTTTCCATCTTCTGATATCTTTCTCACTTTCTTTTGGAACTGGAAGTTCTTGTCATATTGGTATTTCACTTGCTTGGTTAGAGTTACAGCAATGTATCCTATGTCGTTTGTGGCTATCGTGAAGGGAACTATTTCTCTAACCTGTCTCAGCTTGTTTATCACTTGTGTAAAGGAAGATTACTGCTTTATTTGAGTTACTTTGTATCCTGCAAGTTTGCTAAAGGTGTTTATCTGCTGTAGGAGTTCTCTGGCAGAATTTTTCATATTTTTTCTATTTATATTTTATCTAAGCTTGCTACAAAATGCTCTTCATGAGACTTAGCCAGAGAATAAAGTCTCTACTCGGCATTTTTGAGACTTCTTTTGTCAATGAAATTAATAGAAATCTCTTTACCTTAGCCTCAGGTAGACTCCTCAAACAAGGGGAGAAAGCAGCCACATCTTCAACAAAATACCATAGAAACAGTCTCTATGCCACATACAGAAATTCTTCTTCTCTAAAACTACTTGCGCGAGGTCTGCACAGTTCAAATTACTCTCAGCCACCAAGTCTTCCATATTCCTACTAAGATGGTTTATTAAGTCCCACTTAAAACATTCTATGGCTTTCCAAATCCAAAGTTCCCAAATTCACATTCTTCTGATCAAAAGCATGGCTAGGATTATTGCAGTGATACTCCAGTCCCTGGTACCAACTTCTGACTTAGGAATTTACTGCAGTGAGATACCATGACCATGGCAACTCTTATAAGGAAAACATTCAATTGGGGCCAGATTACGGGTTCCGAAGTTCTTTCCATTATCATCAAGGTGGAACATGGCAGTGCCCAGGCATGTACAGGGCAAGTTGTCCTAAAAGTTCTACATCTTTATCTGAAGATTGTTAGCAGAATCCTGACTTCAAGGCAGCTAGTATTAGGGTCTTTTTTTTTTTCCTAAGACAGGGTTTCTCTGTGTAGCCCTGGCTGTCCTGGAACTTACTCTGTAGACCAGGCTGGCCTTGAACTCAGAAATCCTCTGGCCTCTACCTCCCAAGTGTTGGGTTTGAAGGAGTGTGACACCACTGCCTGGCTTAGTATTAGGGTCTTAATCCCACACTCACAGTAACACACCTACTTCAACAAGGTCATACTTCCTAATAGAGCCACTTCCTGAACCAAGCGTATACAAGCTATCACATTCCACTCCCTGGCAGCACATTAGACTTTTTTCCCCTTGCTGCTTTTAAATTTCTTTCTTTGTTCTGTATATTTAGTGTTTTGCTTATTATATTCTAAGGGGTATTTTCTTTTGTGGTCCACTCTGTTTGGTGTTCTGTAACCTTCTTTTACCTTGATATTCAACTCTTTCTTAGGTTAAGTCATTTTCTTCTATGATTTTGTTAAAAATGTTTTCTGGGCCTTTGAACTGGGAATCTTATTCTATTCCTATTTTTCTTAGGTTTGGTCTTTTCAAAGTTTCCCAGATTTCCTGGATGTTTTGCATCATGGACTTTTTTATATTTCACATTTTTTGACTGAAATATTGATTTCTTCTATCTTATCTTCTACATCTAAGATTCTCTCTTCCATCTCCTGTACTCTGATGGTGATGCTTATGTCCACAGTTCCTTTTCTTTTTCCTGTTTCCCATCTCCAGAATTGTCTTAGTTCTTGTTTTCTTCATTGCTTTCTTTTCCCTTTTCAGATCCTGGATAGTTTTATTCATGTCCTTCACCAGTTTGATTGTATTTTCCTGTATACCTTTTTAATTATTTGCTTCATCTTTTAATGCTTCTACCTGTTTACTTGTATTTCCCTTTGTTTTCTTAAGAGATTTATTTATACCATCTTTAAATGCCTCTATAATCTTTACATGATTGGATTTAAGATCCTCCTCTTGTACTTCAGTTTTATTAGGAAATCCAGGGTTTATTGTAGCAGGATAGCTGGACTCTGGTGGTGCCATATTGCTCTGGGTCTTCTTGTGTTCTTATGTGTCTTATGTCTTTTAGGCATCTGTTTTTCCCTGATGTTAAGTGGGTAATCCTGATGGCAGCAGGACTTCTTGGGAAGGTAGGGTGAGCAGGGTGCCAAACAGTGGAAACCAGTGTACCCTACTCTGTTAACTATGTCTCAGGTAAACCCCATTCGGAAGGCTTTGTCTCAGTTGGACCCTACTCTGTAAGTTCAGTCCAGATTTAACTCTGATGACTGTCTTAGGAGTCTTCTTTTCTAAAACTTTATTTTGGAGGATATTTTTATTGGAGGATGTATCACATTTATTGATTTGCATATATTTTGACATCTCTGCATTTCTAAAATGAAGCTAGTTTGATCATGATGATTGAAACTTTTTATGTATTTGCAGTTTGAAAGGATTTTACTGAAAATAATTTTTGTCTATATTCACCATGGCAAATGGTCAGTAATTTTATATTTTTATGTTTTTATTTAATTTTTTATTCAGTATAATTATGCAAGCTATATAAAACTACTGAAAGAAATTCTATGTTTCCAATTTATGTGACAGTTTGAGAACTATGGGTATTAGCTTTACTTTGAAAGCCTGGTAGAATTCCTCAGTGAACCTATCTTAGCATAAATAGGTGTTACTTGAGATTATTATTATCATTATTACTGATTTAATGACATTATTTTGTATAGGGCCTTAAAACTTCTTCTTATTTTTTGTCTTATTTTGCCTAAAATTTCATAGTTCATGTTCATGTAGAAAGTCCTATCTTTGTATATGTTACCTCATTAATGTATTTTAATTAATTATTTTATGTATTTACATCACCAATGTTTCCTTTCCCCTTCCCAGTGGCCCCCCTAGAGTTCTTCACCCTAGTTTTTCTCCCTGGGGCATCAAGTCTCTATAGGATTAGGCTCATCCTCTCCCACTGAGGCCAGACAAGGAAGTCCTCTGGTACATATATGCCAGCAGCCTCAAACAAGCCCATGTATGCTCTTTGCTTGGTGGGAGCTCCTATGGACCCAGGTGAGTTGACACTCTTCATCTTCATATGGGGTTGCCGTCACATTCAGCTCCTTCAATCCTTTACCTAATTATTCCATAGGGATGCCCAACCTCAGTCTAATAATTGACTCTAATTATCTTCAGCTTTCTCAGTCAGCTGCTTGTGGAGCCTCACAGAGGACAGCCACAATAGTCTCCTGTATGCAAGCACAATATTGAAGTGGAAATTTAAGGGATTTTTTGAAAGTCTATTAGATAGTAATTTGTTGGAGCAAACATATGAAGGAAAGTATAGTTAAAGTGGACATAGGCAATAGGCTAAGACAGAATTGTGAAGGAGCATTTGGCTGACATAGATAGACACACATGAAAATATGTTTTGTTAAGACAAATATGGGGAAAGGCATGTGATAAAGGATTTTTTGTTAATGACATAGATGTATTGGCTTATCTTATATTGTGTATTTGAGCTCTCTTTGTGAGAGCATCATATAGAGAAACATTAAAACATTTGATGGTATATTATAATTTTTGTCATTTTTATGGACTTTGATTCATAGAGTAATGTCAGTTGAGAAAGACTCATAAATTGACACAAGATATATGTTGAGACAAGACTAATAGAAGATACATGTTGTTTGGAGTAAGTCTAAAAAGGACTTGACAGTGGTGGAGGCTAAGCTAGACTTGCTTATAGAGCTAGCTGTATATCAACTTGTTGGTCTTGCATCTTTATCTTCATCTTCACTGATCTTTGCTTTGGTCAGAATGGCACAGCTATGATCTTCTCTTGGCATTCCTGCTGTCCCCTCCTGTTGACTTGTGCCAAGGCTGAGGCCTGGCATTCTTTGCTCTGTAGTACATCCACTGCTCATTCTTGTTTGCTATCTTAACTCTACCAACAGCTCATTTCCTGAAAGCACAGATAAAATTTGCTCCAAAGAACCATTTCAAAACAGGTTCACTTCCTCTTTATCCTTTGATTTTCCTCTGAGCTTCTCTCCCTCCTTTCTCTTAGCAGTCTTACTCATATCATAATAGCCAGAAACTGGAAGCAAGCCAGATGTCCAGCAACTCTAGAATGGATATAAAACAGACATTCCTGCTATGTACTCATTGGTAAGTGGATATTAGCCAAAAAGTACAGTATATCTATGATATAATCCAGAGACTCAAGGAAGTTAAACAAGAAGGAAGGCCCAAGTGAGGATCCTTCAATACTACTTAGAATGGGGAACATAATAATAATGAGAGGCAGAGGGAGGGAGGCCTGTTGTTGAGAGGGGGGAGGAAGGGTAAAAGAGGGGACAGAATCATTTTTATCTTTACTTTTTTCAGAATATAAGTTTTTGAATGTTGGTATTTCTATCAAAGTCCACATTTTCCTTAATTTAATAATTTAGGAATTCTGTTCTTCTCTTTTGATAAGTTTAGTAAGAATCTGTTGTAATTTACTTGGGTTTTCAAAGAATCATTTTATAAATCTTTCTACTTATTCATTTTTATTTCATTTATTTACATTTGGATCTTATGTTGTTTTTATAACTGCTGTGTTTGGGTTTGGTTTGCTCTTATTTGTACAAGAAAATAATGTGCACTATTAAATTATTTGATTAGTTTATTAAATGTATATACTTATACCTCTCAACTTGTCTCTTAGTGTAGCTTGTATAATGGTGGGACACAAATCTTTCACTTCTCTTCTTTGTGCACTTTGTCATGAGGGGATGTGGTTTATTTCAAAGAGTTTTATGCTTTTATTGTACCCCATAGGTTCAGGAATGCTGTACCTTTATTCTTATCTAAGCTCAGGAATTGTAAAGGAATTTTAATCCAGCAATATGGCTGCTCAGGGATATATCATATCTAAAGACAATCGAGATTTATTTGATCTGGCTTGAATAGTACATACCTTCAATCCCCCAAAATGAAAATAAAGATAGCTTGCAGGAAAAGCAGCTATATTTGAACGTGATACATAATTGAGAGGCAGACAGTGTGATAAATCAGAGAAAGATTTGAAAGAATGTGTCAGAGATAGGATATGTTCAACTCTCATGCGAACAGCAAAAGGATTTTACTTACGGGAACAAGAAAGAGCAGGACTTAAGAAAAGAAATGAGAGAGAGAGAGAGAGAGAGAGAGAGAGAGAGAGAGAGAGAGAGAGAGAGAGAGGGAGGATGGTGGGAGAGAGAGAGACAAAGAGACAGAGAGACAGAGAGACAGAATGAGAGTTAGTTTGAAGCCAAACAAACAATTCAGCCAGAAGAAATCAAGTTTGAGTCAGTCATCTTCGAGAGAAGTTTGGCTCAGAAGAGCTATTTTAAAACAGCTAGCCAGAGTTCATAAATAACTACAAAGGTTGAACCTATTCAGAAGAAAGTCTCAGTGCCTTAAAGTTTTCTAGGCCTAGATTAGATAGTAAAGATTGTATAAGCTTGCAGGACTAGGATATGGTTTGCAGATGGAGACAGAAAGTCTCTGAGACAACAATTATTTAAAATAAATAAGCATTACTGTGATAGCACAGATATAAAAAACTGGCCTCCAAGGGAAGTATAGGACCCAGACCCAAGTAGCAAGACAAACCGTGGACATCCACAAGGACCTCAGGCATCAACACAATCTGGGCTGGCAGCCCTGACTACTGATAACAGCTGTGGCTATAGTATGGATCACAGATAGCAACACAGTCTTGATCCCCAGGGACAGCATGGATACTGGAGGTTTGTCAAGGATTCCTACCCAGAAAGTGGTTTCATTCTTTATCTCAGACATACTGTCTTTGCTCTGAGACAAGACAGCCATGCACCTGCATATCATGTTGAGGGACAGAGCCTATAGAAGCTTTAGGCTGCTGCAGGCCACCCTGATGCCTTAATTTGGAACAACATGCTGTTCTGTTCTCCTCAGCCTTCTCCCACACATGTCACTGTTGTCAAATCTCTACTTCTGCTTCTCTCCACAGTACACATGCAGTTCCATTCCTTCATCTTTTTAAGGTACTCCCTATTGGATTCAGGAACAAAGCCTGTGCCCCATAATCCTAGAGACTGCTAGCACCAAGAGCAGGGAGATATACAGAAGGCTGCTCTTTTCTAACGACGGACAGAAAGAGATTGAATCCAGATAAGAGAGGAAATGGGGAAGAACTTGGAGAAGTACAGGGAGGGAAAATAGTATTCAGATTATATCGAACAAGAAAGGAATCTATTTTAATAAAAGAAAAAAATGTAGAAATAAATATTTTTTCTAGAAAACCCTTATTTTTACTTATGTTCCATCACAATACTTTTGTTATTACTTTAATTATTAGCAAATTTTATTTTATCTATTTATATTAGAATATGAATAGATTGGTCTTCAAACTAATTAACTAGCTTGCTAGTGGTCTGGGGATCAAGTAACAGCTTCCCAAATATTGAACAAAAGCCTTCCCTTCAAGCTAGAGCAAAACTTCCTGTAAATGTTCTAATGGACATTTCTCAGGATATGGACTGTGTTTGTGATAAAATCTATCACAAGTAAGCATAACCATGTATACTTGTATAAGTTACTGTCTGGATCTCAAAGAAAAATTACTTTCTTAAGTATATAGCTCTTCAGAAAGTGAAAACAAGCAAGATTTGGACATTGCCAATATAAAAGAAATGCTTATTGGAAACTTAAAGTAATATTTTAAAAGAATAACCAATACAAATAATTCTCATTTTGTTTTTTAGAAAGTACAGGCTGTGAATTACAAACTTCTTTAACATAAATGAACAAATATGCACATACATATTATGTATCGTTAGTATGAGAAGAAGTGTGGCAGGCATATACAAACAAATATATACTGAAAATATAATGAAAAATTGAATATCTATGACAACCAATTAAAAAAATTTCCAATGATTACTACTTTTGGTATCAAAATGTAGTTATTTAAATAGAACAATCAGTAAAGAATAGGCAAAATGATAGTTTTATACAATGTCATATTTTATTCTTAATTTTATTTTGTCTTATTATTGACAGGGATCTTAATTAATTATGGTTCTATTGAATATTTGTAGAAAAATGTCAGGTTCATCATTTTACAAATTCTTTCTCTGAGGTAATTCAATTGTACAGTGTAACTCTTTTATTTACAATGTATTTTACCATTAATCTATGATGTTGGAATATAATACATTACATTGAATATGATTGTTCTTTTGTGGTATACATGCATATTTGAATATTCTCAATGTGTTTTGCTTCACCCATCACCACTGTACATATATTAACCTGTATATAAGTTTATCTTCCAGGGAAAAATTGATTTACTGATGTGCTTAATCATCTCACAATATAAAAAGTTTCTGGATTGCTTAGGTGGAACCAGTTTAATCAGAAAATTTTATAAGATAGAGTGGAAGAGTCAAATTTACAGATGGAGGTGTAACAAAAGCAATAGTTCAGTTTTGCAGCCACAAAACAAAAAAATATAAGTTGTATCTTGTTGATATAAAAGATAACTTGATTTTCTTCTATAAAACCTGTCCCAGACTTTTGATTTCCAAAAATACCATATATTTGGTTTTATTATTAAAATTAGCATATTTTAGAGAAACAATATTATTACATTTATGAATTTCTATATTTTATTTAAGTGTTTTTCAAATTTATGGAAGATGACATCCATAGCAGATATTACCTAATATGTGCGTGTTCTGCTTAGAAGAAGTGTTTCCTGAATCCAAAGTCATTTTCTTTTCTTTATTTATCTTTTTTTTTTTTAATTTTCTTTCTTGATGGTCACAAAACACCAGGTGCTAACTTTAGTCAAGCGACTGAACACTCATTAAACAAACATTATTAAAACCAGTTTCACCTTTGAGACATTATTTAAAACCACATGTATTATTAGAAACATGAAAAATACCCTACAAGAAACATTGTGATCAAAATTATCAATCCATAGGTTGTATATAATTTGGAATGTCTGAAAATCCCGGCTGTTCTACCTCTATGATGTCAGAGAAGAATATTCACATTTATTTATTCAATATTCATTTTGTTATGCATACAGGTTTATTTTATTATTCTTTTTATTTAGCATGCAATAATTGTATATATTTTGTAGAAGAATGTGAAATTACACCACATATGTAGCAAATCTTGCACTAGCAAACCAGGTAACCAGTGTTTCCATCTGTTAAACATGTCCATATAATTGGAGTCGTGAAAGATATTGCTCACAATAGAGTAGAAAGCTTGAAGAAGATATGTCCACAAATTTATCTTTTTTGCAGCACAGTTCAGAAGAGACAAATGACAGATTTTATCTAGATATCCTACAATAGATCAATATACACACATATATAGTATATGTATATGTCATATATACACATACACACAAAAATATAAGTATAGAGCCATATTGGGGCAGTCATACATTTGGTTGGAGTTTGACATTGGTCAAGGACAATCCCTGGCTTCAGGCAGGAATCTACCATTAGGACATAATAGGGAAGTAGGTTAAAGCAAGAATTTTTATCCTAGGGTGGAGAAGCTCAGTGAAGGTTAAGTTCATTGTTCCTCCAGGTCTAGGAATTCCTGAATTAAGCAGGTGACCCACCCAGCTGCCAGAGCAGTCAAGATGAGGACCTCCAAGAAAAGCTAGACAACTTCCACTGGAACTCAGCC
This sequence comes from Apodemus sylvaticus, assembly GCF_947179515.1. NCBI lineage: Eukaryota > Metazoa > Chordata > Mammalia > Rodentia > Muridae > Apodemus > Apodemus sylvaticus. The sequence continues at coordinate 76,277,692 of NC_067495.1, read as the reverse complement.
CAGAGTCTGGGGGGAAGGGTTTGCTCAAACTGTTAAAAGATCTTGCGCCATTAAAGTTTCCAGCCTTGATCAGTGAAATATTGTCTTGGCCCTTTTCTTTTTGCCCCTTCCTCATCCATCCCTCAGCTTCTGTTCCAGCAACCCAGTTCGTAATAGCTGCAGGACACACACACACACACACACGCGCACACACACACACACACACACACACACACACACACACACAAATAGGGAGAGAAAAGCAAATTTAATTAATAAAAAGGCACAGACATAAAGAGAATATATTTGAGTAGAAAAGGAAAATGTTAAGAGAGAATAAGTGTAGATAAAACTGGCCTGAACAAAGTACATCATACACAGGCATGAAAAACTTCTATAATGGATTTCACCAACTTATAAAGCTAATATACACAAGGAAAAATTAAATAAGCTGGACAATGTATTTTTGATGACTTCATCTCACCTTAGGAAAAAATAACAAATGAAGATTGTGCATGTTAATTTTTTTTAAAATAACAACATGGATATAAAGTTATTATCCTAACAATAACTTTAAAAAATCAAATTGCCTAATGCTTCTAATATTCTAGGTGTAGGTTCAGGTTTATCTTTCTTTAGTAAATAAAAACATAAATTATACTTGAAAAGAACTTTTAGGTGGAATCATTTTTATGCCTTCCTTTGCCTAACACTGGTAATGAGCTATTAATGAAAACCTTACAACTCATACTAAAATATCACCAGTAATTTATAGAATGAGAAAGAAATCAAAAGTAAAGAGACATACTGGCCCAGAGAGCTGCGGAAGGAGAGAAGCCCCGTGGCCATGTTCACTGCCTGCCAGGACAGAAAAGGGTTACTAGGTACTGTATCACCCTGAGCTTTAGATCTCTGGTGGTGCAAACCTCCAGGGATCTGCCTGTGCCAAGGAACTGAGAACATAGGTTTGTCTGCCAGCCCGCCAGGAGTGGAGCCTGTGGCCTGCCCAGAGAGCAGCAGAGGAAGAGATTCCCCACGGCCATACTCACTGCCTGCCAGGACAGAAAAGGGTCTCTAGATACTGTATCACCCTGAGCTTTAGATCTCTGGTGGTGCAAACCGCCAGGTATCTGCCTGCACTTAGGAACTGAGCACATAGGTGGGTTGTCTGCCAGTCCGCCTGGACTGTGGCCTGTGTCCTGCCCAAAGAGCTGCTGAACGAGAGAAGCCCCACGGCCATATTCACTCCCTGCCTGGACAGAAAAGGGTCACTAGGTACTGGATCACCCTGAGCTTTAGATCTCTGGGGGTGCAAATCTCCAGGGGTCTGCCTGCACTCAGGAACTGAGCACATCGGTGGTTCATCTGCAAGCCAGTCCTTCCTGGGACCTGTGTCCTATGTGAGAATCAACAGAGGGAGTGACTCCCACCACACCATCTTTGCTCCACAATAGAGCAGACAGAGAAAACCTGATTGACCTTGACACCCTAAGTATAACATTGCTTGAGGCAAGACTCAGAAGGGCTCCAAAGGCAAAAAAGAGGAAGGCAGCACATCAGTAATCTGTGCCAGAGAAAACCCAGTCATCCAGTGTTGCAGAAATAACCTTAAAGATACACATTAGGTTGAAGCACCAGCCAGTGACAATAAGACCATCTAACACCTGGGAGATGGCTAAAGGCAAATGCAGGAACTTTACTAACAGAAAACAAGGCATTATGGCAGCATCTGAACCCAATTCTCTAACACTAGGAAGTCCTGGATACCCCAACACACTAGAAAAACAAGATTTGGATTTAAAATCACTGCTCATGATGCTAGCACATACTTAAAGAAATTCAGGAGAAAATGGATCAAAAATTAGAAGCCCTTACAAGGGAAACACAAAATTCATTGAAAGAAATTCAGGAGAATACAAAAGCCAATAAAGAAGAAACACAAAAAGTACTTAAAGAAATACAGGAGAACTTTGATCAACAGGCAGAAGTCATGAAAGAGGAAACACAAAAATCTCTTAAAGAATTGGAGGAAAACACAAACAAGCAAATGACGGAACTGAGCAAAAAATTCCAGGATCTAAAAACAGAAGTAGAAACAACTAAGAAAGTACAAAGGGAGACAACTTTGGAAATAGAAAACCTTGGGAAGAAATCAGGGACCATCGACCCAAATATCAACAACAGAATACAAGAGATAGAAGAAAGAATCTCAGCTGCCAAAGATACCATACAAACCATGGACTCAACAGTTAAAGAAAATGCAAAATGAAAAAAGCTTGTAACCCAAAACATCCAGGAAATCCAGGACACAATGAGAAAGCCAAATCTAAGGATTATAGGCATTGATGAGAGTGAAGATTTACAACTTAAAGGGCCAGCAAATATCTTCAACAAAATTATGGAAGAAAACTTCCTTAACCTAAAGAGAGAGATGCCCATGAATATACAAGAAGCCTAGAGAACTTCAAACAGACAGGACCAGAACAGAAATAACTCCTGTCACATAATAATCAAAACCCCAAATGTACTAAACAAAGAAAGAATACTTAGGGCAGTAAGAGAAAAAGGGCAAGTAACATATAAAGGAAGACCTATCAGAATAACACCAGATTTCTTACCAGAGACCATGAAAGCTAAAAGATCCTGGGCGGAGCTCATGCAGAATCTAAGAGAACACAAATGCCAGCCAAGACTGCTATACCCAGCGAAACTCTCAATTACTATAGATGGAGAAACCAAGATATTCCATGACAAAACCAAATTTACACAATATCTTTCCACAAACCCTGCCTTTCAAAGGATAATAGGGGGAAAACAGCATTACAACAAGGGAAACTATACCCTGGAAAAAGCAAGATATTAAGCTTCTGTTATCAAACCCAAAGAAGATAACCACACAAGTATAAAATTAAAATCAAAAATGATAGGAAGCAATAACCACTACTCCTCAATATCTCTTAACATCAATGGACTCAATTTCCCAATAAAAAGACAGACTAACAGACAGGACCCTACATTTTGCTGCATACAGGAAACACACCTCAGTGTCAAAGACAAACACTACCTTAGATTAAAAGGCTGGAAGACAATTCTGCAAGCAAATGGTCCCAGGTAGCACACCGCAGTTGCCATTCTAATATCAGATAAAATTGACTTTCAACCTAATGTCATCAAAAGCGACATAGAAGGTCACTTCTTGCTGGTCAAAGGAAAAATCCAACAAGAAGAACTCTCAATTCTGAACATCTATGCCCCAAATACAAGGTTGCCCTCAATCATAAAAGAAACTTTACTAAAGCTCAAAGCACACATTGCACCTAACACAATACTTGAGGGTGACTTCAACAATCCACTCTCACCAATGGACCGATCAGGAAAACAGAAACTAAACAGGGAGACAGTGAAACTAATTGAAGCTTTGGACCAACTGGAGTTAACAGATATATATATATATAGAACTTTTCATCCCAAAGCAAAAGATTATACCTTTTTCTCAGCACCTCATGGTACCTTCTCCAAAATAGATCATATAGTTGGTCACAAGACAGACCTCAGCAAATATAAGAAGATTGAAATAATCCCATGCCTCCTATCAGATCACTATGGAGTAAAAGTGGTCTTTAGTAACAATAAAAACAACAGAAAGCCCACATACACATGGAAACTGAACAATACTCAATGATACCTTGATCAAGGAAGAGATAAAGAAAGAAATCAAAGATTTCTTAGAATTTAATGAAAATGAAGGCACAACATACACAAATCTATGGGACACAATGAAAGCAGTGTTAAGAGGAAAACTCATAGCTCTGAGTGCCTCCAAAAAGAAATTCGAGGGAGCATACACTAGAAGATTAAAGGAACAACTGAAAGCCCTGGAACAAAAAGAAGCTAATTCACCCAGGAGGAGAAGAAGACAGGAAATCATCCAACTCGGGGCTGAAATCAATCAAGTAGAAACCAAGAGAACCATACAAATAATCAACAAAACCAAAAGCTGGTTCTTAGAAAAAATCAACAAGATAGATAAACCCTTAGCCAGACTAACCAAAGGGCACAGAGAAAGTATCCAAATTAACAAAATTAGAAATGAAAAGGGACATATTACAACAGAAGCCATGGAAATTCAAAAAATCATCAGATCCTACTACAAAAACCTGTACTCAACAAAACTCGAGAATCTGGAGGAAATAGCCATTTTCTTAGACAGATACTAATTACCAAAATTAAACCAGGATCAAATAGACCATCTAAACAGACCCATAAACCCTAAAGAAATAGCAGGGGTCATAGAGTGTCTTCCGACCAAAAAAAGCACAGGACCATATGGTTTCAGTGCAGAATTCTATCAGAACTTCAAAGAAGAAAGACTTAACACCAATACTCTTCAAACTTTTCCACCAAATAGATACAGATGGAACACTACCCAACTCCTTCGTCGAAGCCACTATTACGCTGATACCAAAACCACACAAAGATCCAACTAAGAAAGAGAATTTCAGGCCAATTTCCCTTATGAATATCAAAGCAAAAATACTAAATAAAATTATTGTCCACCAGATCCAAGAACACATCAAAATGATCATCCACCATGATCAAGTAGGCTTCATCCCAGGGATGGAGGGATAGTTCAATATAAGGAAATCCATCAATGCTATCCACTACATAAACAAACTCAAAGAAAAAAACCACATGGTCATTTCATTAGATGCTGAAAAAGCATTTGACAAAATTCAGCATCCTTTCATGCTAAAAGTCTTGGAAAGGACAGGAATTCAAGGCCCATATCTAAACAAAGTAAATGCAATATACAGAAAAGGATAAGCAGACTGAGAAAGAAATTAGGGAAATGACCCCCTTCACAAAAGCTACAAACAGCATAAAGTATCTTGGGTTGATTCTAACCAAACAAGTGAAAGACCTATATGAGAAGAACTTTAGATCTCTGAAGAAGGAAATCGAAGAAGATCTCCAAAAATGGAAAATTCTTCCATGCTCATGGATTGGCAGGATTAATATAGTTAAAATGGCCATCTAGCCAAAGGCAATCTACAGATTCAATGCTATCCCCATAAAAATCCCAACCCAGTTCTTCATAGAGCTAGAAAGAGCAATTCTCAAATTCATCTGGAATAACAAAAAACCCAGGATAGCTAAAACTAATCTCAACAGTAAAAGAACTTCAGGGGAATTCAGTATCTCATTCTTTAAATGTTACTACAGAACAATAGTGATAAAAACTGCATGGTATTGGTACAATGTCAGGCAAGGAATAGGATTGAAGACCCAGAAATGAACCAACACACCTATGGTCACTTGATCTTTGACAAAGGAGCTGAAAGCATCCAGTTGAAAAAAAGATTGTCTTTTCAACAAATGGTGCTGGTTCAAGTGGAGGTCAGCATGTAGAAGAATGTGAATCGATCCATTCTTATCTCCTTGTACTAAGCTCAACTCCAAATGGATCAAGGACCTCCACATAAAACCTGACACACTGAAACTAATAGAAAAGAAACTGGGGAAGACCCACGAGGACATGGGCACAGGGGAAAAGTTCCTGAATAGAACACCAATAGCTTATGCTCTAAGATAAAGAATTGACAAATGGGACCTCATAAAACTGCAAAGTTTCTGTAAGGCAAAGGACACTGTCAAAAGGACAAAGCATCAACCAACAGATTGGGAAAGGATCTTCATGAACTCTAAATCCGACAGAGGGCTAATATCTAATACATACAAAGAACTCAAGAAGGTAGAACCCAGAGAACCAAATAACCCCATTAAAAAATAGTGTAAGGAGCTAAACAAAGAATTTTCACATGAAGAACTTTAGAGAGCTGACAAACACCTTAAGAAATGTTCAACATCATTAATCATTAGGGAAATGCAAATCAAAACAACCCTGAGATTTCACCTCACACCAGTCAGAATGGCTAAGGTCAAAAAATCAGGAGACAGCAGGTGTTGGTGAGGATGTGGAGAAAGAGGAACACTCCTCCACTGCTGGTGGGATTGCAAGATGGTGCAACCACTTTGGAAATCAGTCTGGCAGTTCCTCAGAAAACTGGGGATGTCACTTCTTTAGGACCTGGTTATACCACTCCTGGGCATATATCCAGAGGATTCTTCAGCATGCAATAAAGACACATGCTCCACTATGTTCATAGCAGCCCTATTTGTAGTAGCCAGAAGTTGGAAAGAACCCAGGTGTTCTTCAATGGAGGAATGGATACAAAAAATGTGGTATATTTACACAATGGAGTACTATTCAGCCATTAGAAACAATGAATTCATGAAATTCGTAGACAAATGGATGGAGCTGGAGAACATCAATACTAAGTGTGGTAACCCAGTCTCAAAAGATCAATCATGGTAGGCACTCACTGATAAGTGGATGTTAGCCTAGAAACTTTGAATACCCGAGACATAATCCACATATTAAATGATGTCCAAAAAGAACGGAGGAGTGGCCTCTGTTTCTGGAAAGACTCAGTGAAAGAATATAGGGGAATTCCAGAACAGGGAAGCAGTAAGTGGTTGATGGAGGAACAGGGGGAGGGAAGAGGGCTTATGAGACTTGCAGGGAGTGGGGACCCAGAAAAGGGGAAATCATTTGAAATGTAAATTAAAAATATATCAATAAACAAAGAGACATACTGACAATTAAATAAGAGGAATACTTTGGAATCTCTGTAATATTTTTACATTTTTATATTATTTTTGAGATTAAAATAAAAGTATATATACATATATATAATTTTATTCTAATTGGTATATATTGGAATATGAGTGTGTGTATATATATATATATATATATATATATATATATATATATATTCTTTTTACACCCTTAAAATGATCTTGTGATTCCTTGCCTATTCACATTAAATTTTGTAGCCTCCTCTTTTAGGTAATTTTTGTGACATTCATATATGCATATATATACATTTACATATATATATGTGTAAATATAAGTGCTCATTCTCTACATTGTATGTAATTTTTCATGGCTATTTGGTACTGGATAACCAATTGCTCTTCCCTGAGATAAGTATTTATCCAACTCTCAGCATTCCTTAGTACTTATAGTTCTTTGTTTGGGACTTGATGGATTTTCTTCTGTCTGCTTTAGCATGTATTCCAAAGAAAAAAACATGCTAAAATCAATAAAATGAATACAATTAGTGTCAATAAAAAAGGTGTTTGTCAATCATGTATATAAGCAAATCTTACCATTACTATCTAGGCCAAAATTTTGTTTATTCAGATAGACTGATAAGATAATATTGTTTATGAATGCAATTATAATCTAACTGTGCAAAGTCTCCTAAATTAGTCTAGCAAATAAAAATTGAAAATAGTATCTCTTTGCTCTCTCTCAGTCATTTGTGTTTGTATGTGTTTATACTGGTGTTTCTTTTATGTACAAATGATAAATAAAATAAATAAATAAATAAATGAATAAATAAATAAATATATGCTGTCTATGTACTAAAGCATAGCATAAGAATAACTGTGGTTATTACAAATAATATTTGGATATATCTATCATAAGATTTATTTATTTGTTGTAATAGGAACATTAAAATACACTTACTCTGTTTATCTCAAGGTGGATAATACATTATAAGATATTCATTTTAAGGAATCAAAGGGACCCAAGTACGGTAATGCACTGAATAAATATAATCATAATACTTGACAAATGTGGGCAGGATATGTTGTGTCTTCATGTTCATTGAATTCTAAACAGTCATTGATTTCTTTCTTCTTTTTTCATTGACCCAGGGGTCATTGAGTAGAGCATTGTTCAGTTTCTATGAGTTTGAAGGTTTTCTTTTTCTGTTGTTGGTAATGTCCATTTTTAATCCATGGTGACATGATAACATACAAGTGGTTATTTCAATCTTCTTGTATCTATTTAGACTTGCTTTGCGACTGGGTACATGGTCAATAATGGAAAAGCTTCCATGAATTACTGAGAAGAAAGTATATTCTTCTTGGTTTAGGTGAAATACTCTTTCTTTGTTTGTTTGTTTTTGGTTTTGTTTTGTTTTGAGCCTGAAATATTCTTTAGATATCTGTTAGGCCCATTTGATTCCTAACTTTTGTTAGTTTCCTTGTCTTCTGTTTAGATTCTGTCTGTATTATCTACCTTTGGTGAGTGGGGTTGTTGCGATCTCCCTAATTATTACCTGTGGGGTTCAAATTGTGATTTAGGCTTTGTTAGTGTTTCTTTGGTGAATATGGGTGCAATAGCATTTGTGTCATAGAGGTTCAGATTGAGATGATATCTTGGTGAATTTTTCTTTTGTTTAGTATTAAGTGATCTTTCCCATCTCTTCTGATTAATTTTGTTAGAAAGTCCACTTTATTAGATAATACAATGGCTTCTCCAGCCATTTTCTTGGGTGTGTTTGCTTGAAAAAACATTTTCCAGAACTTTACTCTGATATAGCGGATATCTTTGATGCTGAGGTGTGTTTCTTGGATAAGCAGAATGAAGAATCTGCTTACACATCTATTATATGCACCTTATCTTTATTGGTGAATTGAGTTCATTTTTATTGAAAGATGTTAATGACTAATGATTGTCAGTCCCTGTTATTTTGATGTTTGTGGTGTCTCTGTGTTTCTCTTCTTTTGGTTTTTCTGTGAAATTATTAATTTCTTTTATTTTCCAGGGTGTTGTGACCTTCCTGGTGTTGAACTTTTCCTTCTAGTGTCCTCTGTAGTGCTGAATTAGTGGAAAGATGCTGGATAATTTGGGGTTTGTCATGGGATATGTTGGTTTCTCCATCTATGGTATTTGAAAATTTTGCTGCATATAGTACTATGGATGGCATCTGTTATCTCTTAGGGTCTGCAAGACATCTGACTAGGATCTTCTGGCTTTTAGAATCTATGATGAAAAGTCAGGTCTCACTCTAATAGGTCTGCCTATATGTGTTACTTGGCCTTTTGATTTTGTAGCTTGTAATATTCTTTCTTTGTTCCATGTATTTAGTGCCTTGATTATTATGTGAAATGAGAATTTTTTGTTTTGGTCTAATCAATTTTGTGTTCTGTAAGCTTCTTGAACATTTATAGCCAATACATTCTATATTAGAAAAATTTCTTCTATGATAGTTATAAAGATATTTTAAGGGCCTTTACTTTGTATATTTTCCCCTTGTTTTATTCCTATTATTCTTAACATTTTGCTTTTTTTCCCATAGTGTTCCAAATTCCTTGCATCTTTTATATTAGAAACATTTTAAAGTTTCCAGAGACTCTCCACCATCTTGTATCTCTGGGGCCAGAGAAATCAGACAGACTGAGGTACGCAAATATAACCCGAGGCCAACATCATGGGCGTCTAAGACCAATGGGTGTCAGCCTGCACCCAGGCCCTGGGCTGTTCCAGGGAGCCATCAGTGTGCCAACCCAGCCAGGAGGTTGTTTACCCAGCCCAGCACGTGCACTGCCATTTTGACTAAGAGACACCAGAGAGTTCTAGCAGGCAAAGTCAGCTAAGAGTCATAGCCCAAGGCTAACATAGTGGGGGGTCTAAGACAGACAGGCCTTGGACTGCCCTCAGGCCCTGGGCTGCTCGGTGGGCCATCTGTGTGCCAAACTGGCCAGGAGATTGTTAGCCTAGCAGACTCTCCCAGCACATTCAGGGAGCATGCACACACTCCTCCAACCTGGACACCTGACAGAACCAATTAACAGTCATAGCCCGAGGGGAACTTTGCTCTGGCCTTAGCCTACCAGGCTTTTGGAGCAAATGAGCACCACCTGGTTCACACAGACAATCTGGGGCAAGGCACACTAGGGCTCTAAGGGCACCCAAGAGGAGGACAACACATCAGCAATCTGTAACAGGGGAAACCCAGCCATCCAGTGTTGCAGAAAGAGCCCTACAACCTCACAAGAGGCACAAACACCAGCCAGAGACTAGACCAACTAATGCCAGAAATAACAAGATGGCAAAGGGCAAACGCAGGAATGCTACTAAGAGAAATCTAGGCAATATGACAATGTCTGAACCAAACTCTCCAATATCAGCAAGTCCTGGTTACACAAACACACCAGAAAAACAAGATTTGGATTTAAAATCACTGGTCATGATGCTGCTAGAAGAACACAAAAAGGATATAAATGCATCTCTTAAAGAAATACAGGGGAACATGAATAAGCTAGAAACCTGTATAATGGAAACACAAAAATCTCTTAAAGAAATGCAGGACAATAAGGTCCAAGAGATAGAGGCCAATAAAGAAGAAAGGAAAAAAAAAAAGATACAGGATACAATGAGAAGACCAAACCTAAGGATTATAGGTATAGATGAGAGTGAAGATTTACAACAGAAAGGACCAGCAAATATCTTCAACAAAATTTTGGAGGAAAACTTTCCTAACTTAAAGAGAGAGATGCCTATGAATATACAAGAAGCCTACAGAACTCCAAACAGACTGGACCTGAGCAGAAATACCTCCCGTCACATAATAATCAAAACCCAAAATGCACTACACAAAGAAAGAATATTAACGACAGTAAGAGAAAAGGGCCAAGTAACATATAAAGGAAGACGTATCAGAAGCACACCAGACTTCTCACCAGAGACCATGAAAGCTAGAAGATCCTGGGCAGATCTCATGCAGACTCTAAGAGAACACAAATGTCAGCCAAGACTACTATACCCAGCAAAACTCTCATATACCATAGATGGAGAAACCAAGGTATTCCATGACAAAACCAAATTTACACAATATCTTTCCACAAACCCAGCTCTGCAAAGAATAATAGGAGGAAAACTCCAATACAAGGAGGGAAACTACACCCTGGAAAAAGCAAGATAGTTACCTTCTTTCATCAAACCCAAAATAAGATAACCACTCAAATATAAAAATAACATCGAAAATGACAAGAAGTAATAATCACTATTCCTTAATATCTGTTAACATCAATGGACTCAACTCACCAATAAAAAGACATAGACTAACCGACTGGATACATAAACAGGACTCTACATATTGTTGCATACATTAAACACACCTCAATGTCAAAGACAAAAACTACCGTAGAGTAAAAGGCTGGAAGACAATTTTACCAGCCAATGGTCTCAGGAAACGAGCCAGAGTAGACATTCTAATATCAGATAAAACTGACTTTCTTCCTTTCCAATTTGTATCCCTTTGACCTCCTTATGTTTTTGAATTGCCCGAGCTAGTACTTCAAGTACAATATTGAAAAGATAAGGAGAAAGGGGGCAGCCCTGTCTAGTCCATGATTTTAGTGGGATTGCTCCAAGTTTCTCTCCATTTAGTTTGATGCTGGCTACCGGTTTGCTGTATATTGCTTTTACTATGTTTAGGTATGGGCCTTGAATTCCTGTCCTTTCCAAGACTTTAAGCAAGAAAGGATGCTGAATTTTGTCAAATGCTTTTTCAGCATCCAATGAAATGACCATGTGGTTTTTTTCTTTGAGATTGTTTATGTAGTGGATTGCATTGATGGATTTACTTATATTGAACCAACCCTGCATCCCTGAAATAAAGCCTACTTGATCATGGTGGATGATCGTTTTTATGTGTTCTTAGATTCGGTTGGCATGAATTTTATTGAGTATTTTTGTGACTAGATTTCCTTTGGGGAAAAAAATTAAAAATAGGAAGACAGAATCCTCAGAGGTCACATGACAAATATTTGGTAGAAAGTTCAAGTAGTTGTGCTTGTACACCCCCTCCTCTCCTCTCCTCTCCTCTCCTCTCCTCTCCTCTCCTCTCCTCTCCTCTCCTCTCCTCTCCTCTCCCCTCCTCTCTCTCTCTCTCTCTCTCTCTCTCTCTCTCTCTCTCTCTCTCTCTCTCTCTCTCTCTCTCTTTCTCTCTGTCTCTCTCTCTCTCCCCCTCCCTCCCTTGCTCTCCCTCCTCTTCCTTCCTTTCTTTCTTTCTTTCATTTTTTCTTTCTTATAACTGAGGTGAATAGCAATGAAGACAGGTTACTTCCCTTGAACTTTTTCCTTAGTCCACATGTTAGTTTGATGTGGATATTTTGGAAATAGTACAATTGAGGAACTGCAACAGGAATTATAATTGCTTTACTACCTTCAGTTGCCATGGAAGTCATAGTATCCAGCTTATTGACTCAGCCTTGAGATCCAAATTCCTCTCCAGTTCAGGTGCTCCCAGCAAATTATTCTGGGATTTCCCCATTGAAATTCAGATTCTTGGCACTTTTCTTAAAGGCTGCCTAAAAGGACTTTGCCTAAAAGGACTTCACAAAGCATTTTGTTTATTGTCCTTGTATTTTGTAGTCACTTTAATTTCTTTTCTTTTTTTAAATTGTTTTATGTATTTGCATTCCAGCTGTTGGCCCCCTGATCCTGGTCCTCCCCACAATTCCTCATCCCATTCTTTCTCTCCCTTGCCTCAAAAAGGGTGTTCACTCACACACTAGTTGTCCCACTTGCCTGAGGTCTCAAGTCTCTAAATGATAAGGCACATCTTCTCCCACTGAGACCACAACAGGCTCTGGTATATATGTGCCTACCACCTTGGAGCAGTGTGAATCACTTCAATTTTTTTATCAAGATGTGAACATCTTTCTGAGTTTGTGTATATCTACATTAAAAAATCTATTTTTCTGTCTTTCTGGTTACTATTAATGAAAAGAGAAGTTTTTAATGATATACTTGATATTTCCCAAATGATTGTGATATAAAATATAATTCAGGAAATTAATTTTGAAAAAAAATAATATGCAAGTTAAATCTCATTTCCAAATAGTTATTTCTTATTTAGAATTTTTTCATGTAATAAAAACTGAATTATTCATTAAGGCACATGTCTTAGTTTGGGTTAATTTTGCTATGATGAAACACCTTGACTAATGCAACATGGAGTGGAAAGGGTTTATTTTGCTTACATGTCCTCATCACTAAACATTATTGAAGGAAATCAAGACAGGAATTGAAATTGTGCAGGATCCTAGAGGCAGGAGCTAATGTAGAAGCCATGGATAGATGTCCCTTATTGGCTCGTTTCACATGACTTTCTGAGCCTGTTTTTCATAGAATTGAGAACCACCAATCTAGGATTGTCCTCATCCACAATGAGATGCATACTCCCACATCACTAATTAAGAAAAAAAAAAATGTCCTACAGTCAGATTTTATGGAGGCATTTTTTTTCAACTGAGGTTTCCTCTAGTCAGATAACTCTAATTTGTGTCAAGTTGACATTAAACTAGTCTGCACACTGTCTTTCACAGATTTCTCCTAGAATAAGTATATTGAATTCACACTTGTGGTTATCTACAATTTACACTATATGCATAATTCCAAAAGTATCAGCATTTTATTGTCATTGTAAGACAATTTTTTCACTTAAAATCAAGCTACACAAGTAAACTTGATATACCACATGCTTTTAAATGTTATTACATGAGAAAGTTATTTTAATAGGACTAAATTTAAAGCACAAAACAAGTGATCTGAGAGGTTTGAAACAAAAAAAAATAAAAAGCAGATATATTTATTATATATATTCTTTATTTACATTTCAAGTGATTTCCCCTTTCCTGGTTACCCCCTCCCCCCCAAAATACCAAAAACCATCTATCTCCCCTTCCCCAACCAACCCTCCCCTGCTTCCCTGTCCTGGTATTCCTCTACACTACTGGCACCAATTCTTTCCAGGACCAGGGGACTCTTTCTCCCTTTGATGTCCACCTAGGCCATCCTTTGCTGCCTATGCACCTGGAGCCATGGTAACACCATGTGTACTATCTGGTTGATGTTTTTGTCCCTGTGAGCTCAAGGAGTACTGGGTGGCTCATATTGTTGTTCCACCTATGGCACTGCAAACCACTTCAGTTCTTTGGGTTCTTTCCCTAGCTCCCCCATTGGGGACCTGGTACTCTGTTCAATGGCTGGCTGAGATTGTCCCCCTCTGTATTTGTCATGCACTAGCAGAACTTCCCAGGTGAAAGCTATATCCAGCTCTAGTCAGCAATTACTTGTGGGAATGTCTGGGTTTTATAACTGTGTATGGGATGGATCACTAGGTAGGGTAGTCTCTGGATGGTCTTTCCCTCAGACTCTGCTCCACACTTTGTCTCTGTATCTCTTGTGGGTATTTTGTTCCCCCTTCTAAGAAGGACCAGAGTATCCATACTTAGTTCTTCCTTCTTCTTGGGCATCATTTGATGTGAATTGTATCTTGGGTATTCCAAGTTTCTGGACTAATATCTACTTATCAATGAGTGCATACCATGTGTGTTCTTTTGTGATTGGGTTACATCAGGATGATAATTTCCTGTTCCAAACATTTGCCTAAGAATTTCATGAATTCATTATTTTTAATAGCTGAATAGTATTCCATTGTGTAAATATATCACATTTTCTGTATCTAATCCTCCATTGAGGGACATCAGAACTTCATTATATAAATTTTGTTGTAACTATAGAAAAAGATGGCACTAGTTGTATTAGTCGGGTTTATGAAAGGAACATAACTTAAAATGTGTGTGCATGTTTGTGTGGTTAGTAAGCAAACATGACATGTATTTATTAGCCACGCTTATAGGATGTGTATTCCAGGTATTCCAACAATAACTCTCTAAAGATAGAAAACTGAGAATCTACTGGTTGTTCGGTCTATGAGTCTAGATACTTCAGTAGTCTCAGTGTAGTCCTAGAGTCCTGGAGAATTCCTAGAGAGCTGCTGGATTTCACTGTGCATTGTAATGAAGACATTGGATATAGTAGTAGTGACCATAGCAATAGCCAAATGCAATCAAATTGACATACAAAGATTAGTCATGACATTCACAGAATATTAGTTGTGGTGTTGGCCAGGAGTAGCCCTGAACTAGTCCTGGCCCTGGGAGTCTGAGCCCTCCTGAAAACCATCACCAGGCCACTCGGTGATTCTGCCTTTCCATAGACCCTGATGGCAGTGGCCTCTGTGTGGCCTCCATGGCTCCACCAAATGCCTATTCTCCAGGGTCTGCCCCACAGAGAAACCCCAGCCAGGCCTTCAGGGACATCTCTAGGTGGTGGCGGGCATAGCATGGTGGAAAGAATGTCAGCCTGCTGATGGCCGAGGAAGGCCATTCCAGAACTATGTGGCCTGAGTTGGCAGGACTCTGCAAGAATAGTCAGGCATCACTGGGAGGGGACTCTCCCATGTAAGGTGTGTGCAGGAATACTCAGCCATTACCTGGAGGGGACTGCCCCATGGATGAGCCCTCAGACATGGATGAACAGTGGCCTGGATGGGCCTAGAACAAGGTAAGTGGAGTCTAACATAGTGGTTAGAGGAATGAATCATTGTTGAACCCTGGTTCTTCCCTCTGACTGAGGACACTTAACAACTCATATGCAGCCAGTCACAAATGTTGGTAAAGACTTTCCTGCAACCCTAG
The DNA here is from genome assembly GCF_947179515.1 of Apodemus sylvaticus. Taxonomy (NCBI): domain Eukaryota; kingdom Metazoa; phylum Chordata; class Mammalia; order Rodentia; family Muridae; genus Apodemus; species Apodemus sylvaticus. Next base: position 76,262,302 of record NC_067495.1, on the reverse strand, counting down.
AAGGCCTGTGTACATAATTGGAAAAAGGTGCGCTCAACCTTTCCTGGAATCTTTTAAAGAGACATTTGGCTAAATTTGGACATTCAGCTTTAGAGATTGAAGGCACTGGGTTAAGTAGAGGTTGAAGATCACATATGTATCCAGCCATCACAAAAAGAAAATTGTAGAAGTATCTTCTACAAGTGATCTTGAAATGGAAATGTTTAGGTGGCCATTATAAAGACCCAAGAAAGACTCCTCCTTGTTGAGGAGGAAAAAGTCCAAAGCCAAATTGGTCCTGTGAAGAAGACATTCTCTTTTTTTTCCTCATTTATATATTGATATATTTTTTATTTACATTTCAAATGATTTCCCCTTTTCTGGGTCCCCACTCCCCGCAAGTCCCATAAGCCCTCTTCCATCCCCCTGTTCTTCCATCCACCCCTTCCTACTTCCCTGTTCTGGAATTCCCCTATACCCTTGCACTGAGTCTTTCCAGAACCAGGGGCCAACCCTCCATTCTTTTTGGACATCATTTAATTTGTGGAATATGTCCTGGGTATTCAAAGTTTCTAGGCTAATATCCACTTATACGTGAGTTCATACCATGATTGATCTTTTGAGACTGGGTTACCTCACATAGTAGGATGTTCTCCAGCTCCATCCATTTGTCTAAGAATTTCATGAATTCATTGTGTCTAAGGGCTGAATAGTACTCCATTGTGTAAATATACAAAATTTTTTTTATCCATTCCTACGTTGAAGGACACCTAGTTTCTTTCCAGCTTCTGGCTACTACAAATAGGGCTGCTATGAACATAGTGGAGCATGTGTAATTATTGCATGCTGAAGAATCCTCTGGATATATGCCCAGGAGTGGTATAGCAGGGTCCTCAGGAAGTGTCATGCCCAGTTTTCTGAGGAAGTGCCAGACTGATTTCCAATGTGGTTGCACCATCTTGCAATCCCACAGGCAGTGGAGGAGTGTTTCCCTTTCTCCACATCCTCGCCAACACCTGCTGTCTCCTGATTTTTTGAATTAGCCATTCGGACTGGTGTGAGGTGTAATCTCAGGGTTGTTTTGATTTGCATTTCCCTAATGATTAATGATGTTGAACATTTCTTAAGGTGTTTCTCAGCTCTCCGAAGTTCTTCATGTGAAAATTCTTTCTTTAGCTCCGTACCCCAATTTTAATGGGGTTATTTGGTTCTCTGGGTTCTACTTTCTTGAGTTCTTTGTATATATTAGAGATTAACCCTCTGTCGGATTTAGGGTTGGAGAAGATGCTTTCCCAGTCTGTTGGTTGACATTTTGTCCCTTTGACAGTGTCCTTGGCCTTACAGAAACTTTGTAGTTTTATGAGGTCCCATTTGTCAATTCTTGATCTTAGAGCATAAGCTATTGGTGTTCTATTCAGGAACTTTTCCCCTGTGCCCATGTCCTCCAGGGTCTTCCCCAGTTTCTTTTAGATTAGTTTCAGTGCGTCAGGTTTTATGTGGAGGTCCTTGAGCCATTTGGAGTTGAGCTTGGTACAAGGAGATAAAAATAGATTAATGCACATTCTTCTGCATGCTGACCTCCAATTGAACCAGCACCATTTGTTGAAGATAGAAAAGACTATCTTTTTTCCACTGGATGCTTTCAGCTCCTTTGTCGAAGACCAAGTGACCATGGGTGTGTTGGTTCATTTCTGGGTCTTCAATCCTTTTCCATTGATCTGCTTGCCTGATATTGTACCAATACCATGCAGTGTTTATCACTATTACTCTGTAGTAAAGTTTAAAGTCTGGGATACTGAATCCCCCTGAAGTTTTTTTACTGTTGAGAATAGTTTTAGCTATCCTGGGTTTTTTGTTATTCCAGACGAATTTGAGAATTGCTCTTTCTAGCTCTATGAAGAACTGGGTTGGGATATTTATGGGGATAGCGTTGAATCTGTAGATTGCCTTTGGCAAGAGGCCATTTTAACTATATTAATCCTGCCAATCCATGAGCATGGAAGATTTTTCCACTTTCTGAGATCTTTTTCGATTTCCTTCTTCAGAGATCTGAAGTTCTTGTCATATAGGTCTTTCACTTGTTTGGTTAGAGTCATCCCAAGATACTTTATGCTGTTTGTAGCTATTGTGAAGGGGGTCATTTCCCTAATTTCTTTCTCAGTCTGCATATCCTTTGAATATATAAAGGCTACTGATTTGCTTGCATTGATTTTGTAGCCAGCCACTTTGCTGAAGTTGTTTATCAGCTATAGGAGTTCTCTAGTAGAGTTTTTATGGTCACTTAAGTATACGATCATATCATATGAAAATAGTGATAGTTTGACTTCTTCCTTTCCAATTTGTATCCTTTTAACTTCCTTATGTTGTCTAATTGCTCTAGCTAGGACTTCAAGAACTATATTGAAAAGATATGGAGAGAGGAGGCAGCCTTGTCTAGTCCATGATTTTAGTGGGATTGCTTCAAGTTTCTCTCCATTTAGTTTGATGTTGGCTACCAGTTTGCTGTATATTGCTTTTACTATGTTTAGATATGGGCCTTGAATTCCTGTCCTTTCCAAGACATTTAGCATGAAAGGATGCTGAATTTTGTCAAATGCTTTTTCAGCATCTAATGAAATGATCATGTGGTTTTTTTCTTTGAGTTTGTTTATGTAGTGGATAGCATTTATGGATTTCCTTATATTGAACCATCCCTGCATCCCTGGGATGAAGCCTACTTGATCATGGTGGATGATCGTTTTTATGTGTTCTTGGATTCAGTGGGCAAGAATTTTATTTAGTATTTTTGCATTGATATTCATAAGGAAAATTGGCCTGAAATTCTCTTTCTTAGTTGGATCTTTGTGTGGTTTTGGTATCAGCGTAATAGTGGCTTTGAAGAAGGAGTTGGGTAGTGTTCCTTCTGTTTCTATTTGGTGGAAAAGTTTGAAGAGTATTGGTTTTAAGTCTTCTTTGAAGGTCTGATAGAATTCTGCACTGAAAGCATCTGGTCCTGTGCTTTTTTTGGTTGGAGGCCTATCTATGACCCTTTTATTTCTTTAGGGGTTATAGGTCTGTTTAGATGGTCTATTTGATCCTGGTTTAATTTTGGTAATTCGTATCTGTTTAAGAAAATTTCCATTTCCCACAGATTCTCCAGTTGTGTTGAGTACAGGCTTTTGTAGTAGGATCTGATGATTTTTTTTGAAATTCCTCAGTTTCTGTTGTTATCTCTCCCTTTTCATTTCTAATTTTGTTAATTTGGATACTGTCTCTGTGCCCTTTGGTTAGTCAGGCTAAGGGTTTATCTATCTTGTTGATTTTTCAAGGAACCAGCTCCTGGTTTTGTTGATTCTTGGTATGGTTCTCTTAGTTTCTACTTGATTGATTTCAGCCCTGTGTTTGATGATTTCCTGTCTTCTTCTCCTCCTGTGTGAATTAGCTCCTTTTGTTCCAAGGCTTTCAGTTGTTACCTTAATCTAATGTATGCTGTCTCGAATTTCTTTTTTAGAGGCACTCAAAGCTATGAGTTTTCCTCTTAGCACTGCTTTCATTGTGTCCCATAGAGTTGTGTATGTTGTGCCTTCATTTTCATTAAATTCTAAGAAATCTTTGATTTCTTTATTTCTTCCTTGACAAAGGTATCATTTAGTAGAGTATTGTTCAGTTTCCATGTGTATGTGGGCTTTCTCTTGTTTTTATTGTTATTAAAGACCACTTTTACTCCATAGTGATCTGATAGGAGGCATGGGATTATTTCAATCTTCTTATACTTGTGTGGTTATCTTCTTTGGGTTTGATGAAAGAAGCTTAATATCCTGCTCTTTCCAGGGTATAGCTTCCCTCGTTGTAATGATGTTGTTCCCTATTATCCTTTGTAGGGCTGGGTTTGTAGAAAGATATTGTGTAAATTTGGTTTTGTCATGGAATATCTTGGTTTCTCCATCTATAGTAGTTGATATGATTTATTTTGGAGAAGGTACCATGAGGTGCTGAGAAAAAGGTATATTCTTTTGCTTTGGGGTGAAAAGTTCTATATACATCTGTTAAATCCAATTGGTCCAAAGCTTCAATTAGTTTCACTGTCTCCCTGTTTAGTTTATTATTTCCTGATCGGTCCATTGAGGAGAGTGTCATGTTGAAGTCACCCACAATTATTGTGTTAGGTGCAATGTGTGCTTTGAGCTTTAGTAAAGTTTCTTTTATGAACGAGAGTGCCCTTGCATTTGGAGCATAGATGTTCAGGATTAAGAGTTCTTCTTGTTGGATTTTTCCCTTGACCAGCAAGAAATGTCCTTCCATGTCTCTTTTGATGACATTAGGTTGAAAGTCAATTTTACATGATAATAAAATGGCAACTCCTGAGATCATTTGCTTGTAGACTTTTCTTCTAGCCATTTCCTCTAAGGTAGTTTTTGTTTTTGACACTGAGGTATGTTTCCTGTATGCAGCAAAATGTAGGGTCCTGTTTATGTATCCAGTTGAATAGTCTATATCTTTTTTATTGGGGAAATGAGTCCATTGATATTAGGAGATATTAAGGAGTAGTGGTTATTGCTTCCTATCATTTTTGATGTTAATTTTATACTTGTGTGGTTATCTTCTTTTGCGTTTGATGAATGAAGTTTAATATCCTGCTTTTTCCAGGGTATAGTTTCCCTCATTGTAATGTTGTTTTCACCCTCTTATCCTTTGGAGGGCTGGGTTTGTGGAAAGATATTGTGTAAATTTAGTTTTGTCATGGAATATCTTGGTTTCTCCATCAATAGTGATTGAGAGTTTCGCTGTGTATAGTAGTCTCAGCTGGCATTTGTGTTCTCTTAGAATCTGCATGAGCTCTGCCCAGGATCGTCTAGCTTTCATGGTCTCTGTTGAGAAGTCTGGTGTAATTCTGATAAGTCTTCCTTTATATGTTACTTGCCCTTTTTCTCTTACTGCCCTAATTATTCTTTCTTTCTGTAGTACATTTGGGGTTTTGATTATTATGTGATGGAAGGTAGGTCTGTTCTGGTCCAGTCTGTTTGGAGTTCTGTAGGCTTCTTGTATATTCATGGGCATCTCTCTCTCTTTAGGTTAGGGGAATTTTCTTCTATAATTTTGTTGAAGATATTTGCTAGCCCTTTAAGTTGTAGATCTTCACTTTTATCAATGCCTGTAATCCTTAGGTTTGGCTTTGTCATTGTGTCCTGGATTTCCTGGATGTTTTGCATTATAAGCTTTTTGCATTTTGCATTTTATTTGACTGTTGAGTCCATGGTTTCTATGGAATCTTCGGCATCTAAGATTCTTTCTTCTATCTCTTGTATTCTGTTGTTGATATTTGCATCTATTGCCCCTAATTTCTTCCCAAGGATTCTATTTCCAAAGTTGTCTCCCTTTGTGATTTCTTAGTTGTTTCTACTTCTGTTTTTAGATCCTGGATGTTTTTGCTCAGTTCCTTCACTTAGTTGTTGTGTTTTCTTCTAATTCTTTGAGAGATTTTTGTGTTTCCTCTTTCATGACTTCTGCCTGTTGATCAAAATTCTCCTGCATTTCTTTATTTGATTTTTGCATTTCCTCCTTATTGGCTACTAACTATGACCCATATTCTCCTGAATTTCTTTAAGTGATTTTGTGTTTCCCTTGTAAGTTCTTCTAGCTTTTTATCACTTTTCTCCTGAATTTCTTTAAGAGATTTATTTATGTCCTTCAAGCGTTCCTCTAACAGCATCCTGGTGTTAGATGGTCTTATTGTCACAGGCTGGTGCTTCAACCTCCTGTGGACCTTTAAGGCTATTTCCGCAGCACTGGATGACTGGGTTTCCTCTGGCAGAGATTGCTGATATGCTGCCTTCCTCCTTTGTGCAGTTGGAACCCTGCTAAGTCTTGCTTCAAGCAATATTTTACTTGGGTTGTCTCAGTGAACCAGGTGTTCTGACTGGTCATGGAGCGAGGATGGCGGTGGAAAGTCACTCCCTCTGTTGTTCCTCACATAAGACACAGGCCCCTGGACATGCAGGTTGGTAGATGAACCGCCTATGTGCTCAGGTTCTGGGTACAGACATACCCCTGGTAGTTTGCACCCCCAGATATCTTAAGCTCTGAATAATTCTTTACCTAGTGATACTTTTCTGCCTTGGAAGGCAACGAAGATGGCTGTGGGGAGTGACTCCCTCTGCTGTTCTCCAAGTAGGACACAGGCCCCACAACCGGATGGCTGGCAGATAAACTGCCTATGTGCTCAGGTCCTGGGCACAGGCAGACCTCTGGCTGTTTGCACCCCCAGAGATCTTAAGCTCGGGATAATACAGTATCTAGTGATGCTTTTCTGCCCCAGCAGGCAGCAAAGATGGCTGCGGGGAGTCACTGGTCAATGTGTTTTATCGCAACAATACAAAATGAATTAATATAGACCCTGTTGTTATACTTGGGTTATAGGAAATGGAGAAATATATCTCTAATTAAAATAGATGTTTTATGTTGCCTAACAAGCTTCCCTGATGACAGAAGGTGTTATGACAGCTGTTGGGAAGAAGCAATCAACTCTATAGTCCCCAAAAGCTGGAAAGATTTTTGGCATACTATAATTCTCAGGTTAGTAAGAACTGCCTATTGGAAGAATAATAGCATGAGTGTTATAGGAGTTACATAAGTCCAAGGACAGAGTTCACTACTGTTATATGGAGAATTGGATACAGTACCAAAACTACTTCCTAAAATCTGATCATACTAAAACACTATTGTATCTCCCAACCCTAACTAGTTATGGAATTTCTTATAGATAACCATAATTGTATAGTGTTTTTGTGTGTGAAATGTTTATTCCTAAAGGACATCAATATTACTTCTTCCCAAAAAGGATCAGAAAATGTTATATAAGGGATAGAAAAGAATAATGGAGCCTGAGGTTTAAGAAGACCCCTACAAAAGTGTGCCTTTTGCATATTAATGGACCAATGTCTGTATGAACTCACAGAAGCTGAGGTTTTCTTCATAGACCTGCACAAAATCAAGTCAGTCAATATTCTGCTATGGAGGTTGAGCTGTCCACACAAGTACCCACACTAAGGAACTATTGGGAATAATGGCTCCTAGGATAATTATACTCAAAATAATTCACATTTGTTATCTCTTCTGGATTGTCTATGCTTGAGTAGAAAGCCATATACCCATGCATGTGTGTTTAAACCTTATTTAGATTCTGTGTGTTATTAAATTAATTTTTTTAAAAAAGAAATCATGATGCTAAAAGGGAATCATATGAGAGATGTACACTAGGAGTTGTTGGCCAGTCTGGATATTTTTAAATCCATTGTATATATTATAATATTTTCAAAGAATAAATATAAACAACATATAAAATAATCATACAATTTGTAAGTAATTTATGCTAATCTATTGATTTTTATTTTTACTTAAAAGTGTGCTTTCAGGTAAAAAAAAACAGCTTTTAGAAGATTTATCTTTTCATTATTTTATTCATATTTTTTTGTTAGGCATAAGAAATAGTAATGTAAAACTAAAACTGTCTTTATTTATTTATTCCTTGAATATTTATTAAATTTTGGCTTTAATATTTATATAATTGATCTAGTTTGATTTAATTTTCATATATACTGTTCTTAAGTATCCAACATCATGGTTTTGTATTAACCTCTTTCTTATAGACTGAATAAGCTTTATTGCTTAATTTAATTTAATTTAATTTAAATTTAACTTAATTTCTTAAATATCCATAATATCTATTTGCTGTGCATATGTATTTGTTGATGAATAGCTCTTATTTTAGATTATGGTAGGTATATACCAAATTTATATATATATTAATCATCCATTTGTTAACATCTCAAATGATATCCCCTTTCCTGGTTATCCCCCCACAACCCCCAATCCCATCTGCCCTTCCCCCTCCCTTTTGCCTCTATTAGGGTGCTCCCTCACCCACCAACCTATCCCATCGACTCCTGCCCCACTGCTGCAGTATCCCTCCTATACTGAGGCACCAAACTTCCACAGAACCAAGGGCTTCCTTTCCCTTTGACAAGGCCATCCTCTGCTACTTATGTATCTAGATATGGATCTCTCCATGTACACACCTTGGTTGGTAGTCTAGTTCCTGGGAACTCTAGATGTTCTGGCCAGCAGACATTGTTCTTTCTATGGGGATAGAATCCTAGTATGCTCCTCTAGTTCTTCTCCCAGTTCCTCCACATGGTCCTCCAGCTCAGTCTGATGGTTGACTGCAAGCATCAGCATCTGTATCAGTGAGCTGTTAGCAGAACCTCCCAGGAAACAGCCCCATAAGGTTCTTGTCAGTAAGCACCACTTGGCAACAACAATAGTGTCAGGGTTTGGTGTCTACTGACAGGATGGATCCCTAGGTGGGGCAGTCCCAATATGACCTTCTCTTCAATATCTGCTCCATTTTTTTGTCCATGTCTTTCCTTTGGACAGGAACATATCTTGGTCAAAATCTTTGACAAATTACATGGCCCCATCCCTGAACTGGGGGATTTGCATATCTATTGGAAGTAGTCTATACAAGTTCTGTCTTCCCTTCACTGTTCATTTCAGCTAAAGTCATCCCTGTTGGTTCCTGAGAGTCTTTTATTTCTTTGGTATCTGGGACCCTCCAGTGGCAATCTTCATTTCCTTATCTCCTACTGTTACGTATTTTTATTTGATTTCCTGACTCCCTGTTTCTCTCTTCTATCCCCTTCAGTACCTGATCCTGCCTCTCTTTATTCCTCCTCCTCTTTCCCTTCCAGGAGGCCCTCCTTCACCCCCTGCAATCATCCTGTTACCCCTCTATGCAAAACTGAAGCATACAAACCCTTGTCTTCCTTCCTCCTAAGCTTCACATAGCCTGTGAGTTGTATTGTAGATATTCTGAACTTTTGGACTAATGTCCACTTACACTAAATTTATAAACCAAACCAAATAAATCATGCCAATATTTTGCCCTGAAAAAGTGATTTTGATTATTATATAAAATCATACAATTGCATATGAATTTGACGACATTCAATATATGGTATATTGATATCAAAAGAATATTAAACTTTTATTCTTTTAAAATCATATACTTCTTATACTATTGAATTAATTTGAAAAATATTTTTCAAACTTTGCACCTATGACTGAGCAGACTGGTGCAGCCAGGAATGCAGGGAACACCCAAGTGTAAGATCACTTGGGACATGGTCCTCCAGAGCTGCACCTGCACCCAGAAGCTGGGCAACAAGCACCACAGCTGTCTGTGCACCTATCCTGCCAAGGGACATCTGCTCTGCAGGGAGTCCCATATTTAGAGGGAGTCCCTCATTTACAGGTGAGGCCACCATCTTTGATCCTGTGACTGAGCAGCCAGGTGCAGCCAGGAATGCAGGAAACATCCAGGAGGAGGGCAGTGCCACAGCACTCTATGACAGGAGAGAGCCAGTAAGCCTGGGGTGCTGAGACAGGCTTGCAAGTACACAGGAGAGACAGGTATCTGTACAGAGCCATATTGGGGAGTCATACCACATGGTAGGAACTTGACATTGGCCAAGGACAATTCCTGGCTTCGGGCAGTAATCTGACTTTAGGGCATAATAGGGATGTAGGTTACAGCAGGAATTTTTATTCTAGGGTGGAGAAGCTCAGAGTGAAGGTTAAGCTCATTGTTCCTCCAGGTCTATGAATTCCTGAATTAAGTTGATGAACTACCCAGCTGCCTTAGCAATTGAGACAAGGACCGCCAGCAGAAGCTAGACGACTTCTGCTGGAAATCAGCCCGGAGTCTGGGGGGAAGGGTTTGCCCAAACTCTTAAAAATTCTGACTGCCATTAAAGTTGGGGCCTTGATCAGTAAAATATTGTCCTGGCCTTCTTTCTTTTCGCCCCTTCCCCATCTATCCCTCAGCTTCTGATCTAGCAACCCAGTTTGTAGTAGCTGCAGGCAGCTGCGGGATACAACAAGTAGCCAGAGACAGCAGGACAAACTAACACCAGAAATAACCAGATGCCAAAAAGCAAACATAGGAACTTTACTAACAGAAATCTAGGAAACATGACCCCATCCGATTCAATTCTCCTACAACAGCAAGTCCTGGATACTCTGACACACCAAATAAGCAAGATTTGGATTTAAAAACACAGCTCAATTTGCTGATAGAGGGCTTCAAGAAAAACATAAATAACTCCCTTAAAGAAATACAGGAGAACACAAGTAAACATGGATAAGCCCTTAAATAAATACAGGAAAGTACAACAAAACAGGTGAAGGAATTGAATAAAACCGTCCAGGATCTAAAAATAGAGGTAGAAAAAATAAATAAATCACAAAGGGGAAAAACTTTTGACATAGAAAACCTAGGAAAGAAATCAGGAATCAGAGATGGAAGCATCAACAACAGAATACAAGAGATATAACAGAGAATCACAGATACAGAAGATACCATAGAAAGCAAAGACACAAGAGTCAAAAATGTAAAATGCAAAAAGCTACTGACTCAAAATATCCAGAAAACCCAGGACACAATCAGAAGACCAAACCTAAGAATTATAGGTATTGAAGAGAGTGAAGATTTCCAACTTAAAAGGGCCAATAGATATCTTCAACAAAATGATAGAAGCAAACCTCCCTAACCTAAAGAAAGAGATGTCCAAGATTATACAAGAAGCCTACAGAACTACAAATAGACTTAACCAGAAAAGAAATTCCTTCCATCACATAATAATTAAAACAACTAATACACTAAATATATAAAGAATATTAAAAGCAGTAAGGGAAAATGGTCAAGTAACATAAAAAGGTAGACCTATCTGAATTACACCAGACTTTTCACCAGAGACTATGAAAGCCAGAAGAACCTGGCCAAATGTCATAAAGACCCTAAGGGAACAAACATGCCAAACCAAGCTACTATACCCAGCAAATCTCTCAATTACTATAGATGGGAGAAACCAAGGTTTTCCATGACAAAAACAAATTTACACCATATCTTTCCACAAACCAGCCCTTCAAGGGATATTGAATAGAAAACAGCAACAAAAAGAGGGAAACTACCCACTAGAAAAAGTAAGATGTAATTTTCTTTCAACAAACCCAAAAGAAGATAACCACACAAATATAAAAATTACATCAAAAATAACAGGAAGCAATAATCACTATTCCTAAATATCTCTTAACATCAATGGACTGAGTTAACCAATAAAAAGACATGGACTAGCAGACTGGATATAAAAACAGGATGCAACATTTTGCTGCATACGGGAAACACATCTCAGTATCAAAGACAAACACTACCACAGAGTAAGAGGATGGAATACAGTTTTCCAAGCAAATGGTTCAAGGAAACAAGCTAGAGTAGCCATTCTAATATTCAATAGACTTAGAATAGTCTTTCAACCAAAAGACATCTAAAAATACAGGGAAGGAAACTTCATATTCATCAAAGGAAAAATATACCAAAATGAACTTTCAGTTCTGAACATCTATGCTCCAAATACAAGGGCACCCTCATTGGTAAAAGAAACTTTACTAACATTTAAAGCACACATTGCACCTCACACAACAATTGTGGGTGACTTTAATACCCCACTTTCCTCAATGAACAGATCATGGAAACACAAACTAAACAGAGAAACAGTGACACTAAGACAAGTTTTGGTCCAAATGGATTTCAAAGATATCTATAGATCATTTCATCCTAAATCTAAAGAATATACCTTCTTCTCAGTACCTCACTGTACCTTCTCCAAAATTGACCATATAATTGGTCACAAACAGATCTCAACAGATATAAAAAAAATTGAATTAATTCCATGAATCCTCTCAGATAACGATGGCGTAACAGTGGTCTTCAATAGTAACAAAAACAACACCACCACCAACAAAAAACAGAAGCCCATATGCGCATTGATGCTGTACAATGCTCTACTCAATGATAACTTGGTCAAGGAAGAAATAAGGAAAGAAATCAGAGACATTTTAGAATTTAATGAAAATGAAGGCACAACATACCCAAATTTATGGGACACAATTAAAGCAGTGCTAAGAAGAAAACTCATATCTCTGAGTGCCTACAAAAAGAAGCTGGAGAGAGCATACACTAGCAGCTTAACAGCACAAGTGAAAGCTATAGAACAGTAAGAAAGCTAACACATACAAGAAGAGTAGAAGGCAGGAAATCATCAAACTCAGGGCTGAAATCAACCAAGTATAAACAAAAAGAAATATAAAAAGAATCAACAAAACCAAGAAGGAGCTAGTTCTTTGAGAAAATCAACAAGACAGATAAAGCCTTAGGCAGACTAACCAGAGGGACAGAGACAGTATTCAAATTTACAAAATCAGAAATGAAAAGCAAGATATAACAACAGAAAGTGAGGAAAGTAAAAAAAAAAAAAAGCCTCAGATCCTACTACAAAAGCCTATACTCAACAAAACTGGAAAATCTGGATTAAATGGACAATTTCCTTGTCAGATACAAAATACCAAAATTAAACCAAGATCAGATAGACCATTTATACAGTCCCATAACCCCTAAATAAATAGAAGTGGTCATTGAAAGTTTAACAACCAAAAAAAGCACAGGAAGAAATGGTATTAGTGCAGAAATCTGTCAGCCCTTCAACAAAAACCTAACACCAATACTCTTCAAACTATTCCACAAAATAGTAACAGTAGGAACACTTCATTTTGTGAAGCCACAATTATTCTGATACCAAACCCACACAAAGATCCAACAAAGAAGAAGAATTTCAGACCAATTTCCTTCATGAATAATGATCCAAAAAATACTCAATAAAAGTCTTGCCAACTGAATCCAAGAAAACATCAAAAGGATCGTTCACCACAATCAAGTAGCCTTCATACCAGGGATGTGGGGATGGTTCAATATAAGGAAATGCATCAATGTAATCTACTACATAAACAAACTGAAAGAAAAAGAAAACACTGTCATTTTAAAAGATTCTGAAAAGCATTTGACAAAATTCTTTTTATGTTAAAAGTCTTGGAAAGAACAGTAATCATACCTAAACCTAGTAAAAGCAATATACAGCAAACCAGTAGCCAACATCAAACTAAATAGAGAGAAATTTGAAGCAATCCTACTAAAATAAAGGACTAGACAAGGCTTCCCTCTCTCTTCATATTTATTCAGTATAGTACTTGAAGTTCTAGCTAGAGCAATTAGACAACAAGCGAGGTCAAAGGGATACAAATTTGAAAGCAAGAAGTCAAACTATCACTATTTGCAGACGTTATGATAGTATACATAAGCAACCAAAAACTCTACCAGAGAACTCCTACAGCTGATAAACAAGGTCAGCAACGTTGCAGTATATAAAATTAACTCAAACAAATTATTACCTTTCTCATATTCAAAGGATAATCAGGCAGAAAAGAAATTAGGGAAACAACACCTTTTACAATAGTCACAAACAATATAAAGTATCTTGGTGTGACTCTAACCAAACAAGTGAAAGATCTGTATGACAAGAACTTCAAGTCTTTGAGGAAAAAATCCAAGAAGACCTCAGAAGATGGAAAGATCTCTCTTGCTCGTGGATTGACAGCATTAATATAGAAAAAATTGCCATCTTACCAAAAGCAATATACAGAGTCAATACAATCCCCATCAAAATCCCAACACAGTTCTTCATAGGGTTAGAAAGAGAAATACTCAAATTAATCTGAAATGACAAAAAAACAAAGCAACAACAACAACAACAACAAACAGGATAAAACTATTCTCAACAACAAAAGAATTTCTGTGGGAATCAGTATCCCAGAACTCAAGCAGTACTATAGAGCAGTAGTATGGTATTGGTGCAGTGACAAACTGGTAGATCAATGGAATAGATTTGAAGACCCAGAAATGAAACTACACACCTATGGTCACTTGAAATTTGACAAGGAGCTAAAACCATCCAGTACAAAAAAGGTAGCCTTTTCAACAAATTGCCTATTTTTCCTGTAGAGTTATATTGTTCTTGAGTGGACACAAGTTAGAGGTCAGGACAGTCTAGATCTCCTGAGACAGAATAAGCTAGTCCTTAATAATTCCTGTTTTTCAAGGTCTGTCAGGATATCCTGGGCCATATGGGTGAAGAATGATGCTCCAAATTCCTGACATCCTGGGGCTGCCTCTCCAATTTGCCACAGTTCTGGAAGCTGTGTTAGACTTCCTACATTGTCTGATAATATTGGTTGTTCTCAGATTTTGGACAGGGTTGAATAACTAGTTATAGACTTATAACAAACACAGGCTATTTAACATTGAGAAAATATATTTGAGTATATAGTTTTCAAATGGCATACAAGTTAAACCAGGGCATAACATGGATTTATAAGTGCTTTTAAAGTTTGGAGAGATAACAGTGTTATATTTAATTGACAAAAATGATGGACTGGGTGTTAGGTATATTTTGCACTTTATAAATTACAGAATGTAATAGTTGTGCTAAATTTTTATCTGAGGTAAAATAGTTTTTAACTGGTCCAAAGGGGGAAGTGTTGTGGATAACCCTGGTGTTGTTTTTATTTTGATGCTAATTCTCCTTCCCCAAGAGGGGATAAATCATGAACTTGGGTGACTTCCTATGAAATTTATCCTAATGAATAATGATTCCAGGGGACCAATCACAGGGCAAGGGATATGCAGGACTTCTGGGTCAGAAAGGGTAAGCAGAGAGGCAGAAAAAGGTGTCCTGCTTTTGGGTAGGGGAGAACTTGGAGGACAATAAGTATGTAACAAGAGAGCCCTGGATTAGTTGGCAGATCCACTATTATCTGCCACTGGAGGAGTTATATTTAGTATAGCTTACAATATTAGAATGCTGGGTGCTGCTTCCAGTGATTGAGTTAACTGTTGATTCTCAACTAAGCTTGTGTGGTGTTTTCCTTCACGTGGTGACTCAACTGGGTTGCAGAGAGAAAGGTACAGCAGCAAAGTGTGGGGTTGCAAGAATTTTACCCCCAAAGTCTGTGGGAATTTGGCAGTGTGGGGCAGGCATGGTAGCAACCCAGCATGGGGAACTTAGCGTGCTAAGTGGAGAGATTTAGAACCTCCAGGTCAGAGATAAGAACAGGCTGGTGCCTTGCTGGCAATAGTGTGGATTCCTATTTCTATATTTCATGATACAGGTGTCCTCTTGACTAGAAAATATGGAAGAATAGAAAACATAAATAAAAGACTTGATTTTAGAGAATTTGGGAATGTGGAGGAAAGTAAATTAAACTTTAAAGTTGAGAACCAAGAAACATGAATTGCTATTAGAACTATTTTTGTTCTAAGGAACTTTGGAGTTTGTTCAATGTCTTCTTATAGCAAACAAGACTTAATCCATTTTTGTATATATGTACATCAAATATGATGCAACTTTACCAAGATCTTTGTAAGGTCTATTTTTATAGAATTTAATCACATGTAAAAACTATAAATAGCGTGGTATTGTGCCAGTACATTGTTGTTTAGAATCAATTGTTTTTCAAAGTTAGAATGTGTTTTGATGAGAATATCTATGCAAGATATTACTAATGTCATCAAAGATTGAAAAAGCCTAGAAGCATAGTTAAATCAGAGTAACCATATAAAATATTAGTATCTAATATAACCATTTCTGCAGGTGATATTGAAGGAAATATGGAGATCATTACTTTGATATGTTTTTCAGATTTATAATGAAGCACACATTCTTAACTATGCTATGTCAAATGAAAACCCATGTTCCTCTCCAGCTTTCAATTTTTCATTGTCTAGGAACTTGAAGAAAATTCAAGATTTTTTTCAAATATCCTTCATTTAACTTCTTCAGTAGAACATATTTTGTAAAGAAACTTTGTTTGTCCAGTAATAAAGATTAATTTGAAGGGTTTTAATGACTTGATGTGTTTGTGAAGTTTGTTTAAAGGGAAGGATATACATGTTATTCAGTTTTTTAATTTGGAGTAATGATATAAAAATAGTAAAGACATAATCTGGTAACCAAAATGTCTCACAATTTACTTCCAATAATGAAGAATTACCCTGCTGTCTGCTTATACTTATAGAAAGATTAAAATATGTGTTTTAAATTTGTAACTGTTAATCATCTTATGAAAACTTAAATAAAGATTTGTGAAACACTCACTCAGTTTTTAGTGTTATTTAGTTAAATAATAATTCTCTTCCAGATTTTCAGAAAGTGTAAAAATAACACAGTGTGACATGCTTATATTTGCCACAGTGTCTTCTTTGAAAATCTGCCTTACCAGAGTGTCATATCAACAGAAATGTTAACTAAAACAAAATGAAATTTTTACCAAATGGAATGAAATACACACAGAAATGTTTAGCATTCCAGGAGTTGGTATATAGCAGATGCTTTACAAAATTAAGTGTTTGGACACATTTCAAAATTTTTCAAAACACTGTAAGTTAAATCTGAAATTTTGGCATTTTATGATGCCAAAATTTCATCAATAAAATTGCTTTAGTGCAAACATTAAGACCCTGTTTTGTTTATCACAGAACAGGGAATATTAACAGATTTTAAATTAGCATTTCCAGCTCAAACTCAGTACTAGTTAGTGATTTCTTTTGTAAATGACACTCTTTGGGCTTTTCAGAGAACATAAGGCAGGAAACACTTATTAGTCTTTAAATTTGAAGTTTAAATTCTCATTAAATGACATTTGATATGACAGTCTATCCTACTGAACATCTTATGAAGTAAGTTAACAAGCTTTAGAAAAATAATTCCAAATGGACTGTTTGTTTATGCCTGTGTCCTCAATGTATTTTATAGCACAGAATGTAGTAATTATACTCTCAGATGAGAACACTGTGAAGAGAAATATTTGATACATGCAGCTAGTTCATGATGTGGAAATAATTAAGGAATCATAACAGAAATAGTTATATTAGAAATATCAGAAATAAATTTAAAGTGGTTGTCCTTGTTGGTTTTGTTTTTGTGTTTGCCAACTTATACATTTGCTTACATGTATACTTATAAACATACCTATACCTCTATATTTATTTAGATCTATGCATACGTGGGAAGTGAAAATGTGAATTGGGAAAATGCCTACAACAGATTTGCAAGGACGTCTCTAAGGTGTTTTCTTGATATGAGTGATATTAAAGGTCATTGCCTACTACCATGGGTGCCATCCCTGCAAAAGGTGGCCCTACATTCTATGAGAAAGACATTTGAGTAAGCCATGAACATCAAGCAACTAGCCTTCTTCAATGGCCTCTACTGAATATCTTGCCTCCAGGTTCCTACCTTTTCTTTCATCCTTGAAATTGTTCAATAATGGAACATGTTCTGAGAACTGTAAGCTGAAATAAACCTTTTCATCCTTAAGTTACTTTTAGTCTTTATGTTTGACCACATCTTTAGAAATCTACACTAAGAGTTTAACACTCTGAATTATATTTTGTTTCCTAAGAAAGTTGTCACTTCATAGATTCTGATAGATCATTGTGTCTGCATAATCTTTTATTCCTGAAATCTTGGCTCTCTATTTTAACAAATGAAGAGACACATCTACATTTGCACCATTATCTATATGGGGGATGGTGGGTGTGTTGGCATATGTGAACATAAGATCAAGGTCGAGTGTAAGCCACTCCATATTTGCAAAGACCAGAGGAAGACATTTGGATATTTTATTCTATCATTCCTCACTACATTCCTTTGAGATATGGTCTCTCATTAAAACTAGCAAGGCTAAGAACCATCCATGTCAACTATATTACTATTTTTACTTTCTACAATGCTACAGTTACAGAACTTGTTTTATCATGTCTCGCGTTTTACATAGGTGCTAGGATCTATCCTAAGATCCTTGTGTTGTTGTATCAAGTATTCTTACTAGGTGAGCCTCTCTCTTGGCTTCCTATCATATTTTTAAGGACATTGCAAACACATGGTCATTTTATGTTTTTATTAATCATTTTATTCATTTATATTTCAAATGATATCCCCTTTCCTTGATACCCCTCCAGAAACACACTATCGAGGAAAAGCACCCTAATTTTATGTCTTTAATTATGTTTTCTTTCAATTTAGTGAACCTAAGCACTAGTCATCAGATGCTCATGAAAAAATTGAAAATGGAGTAAAGAGGAATATACTTGAAGAAACATGACATAAGGTCAGAGGACTGAATCATCTAAGAAGTTCTTAGCCAGTTCCTAAATTAACAATAATTAATCATAAATTTGTAAATATTTGAATTTGGGTCAAGAATTAAGATGAAATAGAATAAAGACCACAATTCCATTATTCTACTACTAGTAGTAAAAAATTGTTCTATGTCAATAAAAGATTTATAATTGGGGACTTTTTTTCTGAGTAACTCACATTAGCTCTGTATGTTCTAGATATGGTAGTATACACCTTTAATCCTAGCACTCAACATCTAGAGGCAAGTGACTCTCTATAAGTTGCTAGACTGCCTATATTATACAATATTAAGACAGGATGTGACACAATCTCAAACAAATAAACAATAATTCTATATGTAAAAAATGGTTGTTTTGGTAACTTATATTAGGAAACAACTGCATTTGTGATTATTAATAGTCTATGAAGGTTAATATAAGTGAAAATTAAGTTGAGTGATAGAAATGGCAATCCTCACTGACCTTCAAGCCATTTAAAGTGAACTATAATAAAATATTCAAATTATAGTTTGTTGGTTGTTTTAAAATAGACACACATAGATTATGAGATTTTGATAGTCTCTCATTTTTCACACACAAGATGTCTTTTACTATTGACATATTGAGCCACATTTTTGAAAAAGGATGTACATCCTCTGCTGCAATAACACATCTACCTTAGTATCCATTCTTGCAAATGGTAAATATTTACATTTACAGCCATAACACTGTAAAGGTGACTGATCTACTCTTATCTTGGAATGAAGACAGGGTTCGGATTGGTTAGTACATGGATGGGGGAGATGTTCACTACATACAATTAGTAGATAATTGTTCATCCTTGGGTAAGCATAATCTTTTTCCTGCGTCATTATTTCCCATAATCCATCTGCCATGGTCTATGATTATCACTAATTTGGGGCCTTGAAGAGGATAAGGCCTCCACAGTAAGACCAACAGACTCAACTAACCTAGCCTCTAGGGGATCAAGTGTCTGAACTGCCTACCAAAAAACACACACATACTGGACATAGGCCACCCACACACATGTACCAGATCTGAAGCTTCATCTTCAGGTGGGTCCTGAATAACAGGAATCGGGGCTATATATGTGGGATATGTTCTCCTACCTGGGCTCCCTTATCTGGCCTCAAGGGGAAAGGAAGCACCTAGCATTGTAGAGATATGAAGTTCAAGGTTGAGGGAGAGGTGATGGGGTCCCCTACCTACTCTGAGAAGGAGAAGGGAGAATGGGTTGTGGGAGAGCGTGACCAGGACAGGGGCAGTGAATGGGATGTAAAGTAAATAATGAAAGGTAAAATTAAATTACAAAAAACAGAAAGAGTGCTTCCTTCTTCCATGTCTTTAATATAGGAAGCCAACAGAAGTTATGGTACAGATTAAAGGTAGATCTTCCCAACTCAAAACATCTGGATTAAAGGTTTATCTTTCCACCTCAAAGATCTGCTTTAAAAGTACTTCTTCATACTTTAATGATTTAATCAAGAACAAAACCACATAGGTATGCCCAGTCATCAGGGTTTTAGTTAGTTACCAGTACAGTCAAGCTGGTAGCTAAAGATAGCCATCAAAGGCCTACAGTCTACCAGAAACTCAGTCACTCCAATATTAAAGTACTAGCAGACAGTAAATGAACTTAACTTTTATTCCACAGAAGCGTTTATGCGTTTATCCAGTATCCAGCAAGAGAGCAGTAAGTTGAGTAGCAATGAAAGTACTACCTTGAACACAGAAAAATGGTTTACCAGGGGATTATTTGAGAGTTAGTGGATTATAGTGTTTCCTGACATATAACACAAACAATGTAAAAAACAGAAGTTCAGATATGGTCAATGTTCTGGATAGTTAGCATTAGCTGAGGAACACTTAGTAATTTACAGTTGTGTAATCTCTCTCATGCAAATAGAATCCATGCAAATAAGGCTCATTCTAATAAGAACAGTTTTTGTCAATCTATCAAGTCACAGGATACCCAAATGTATTAATTTCCCGTTAGAGCATTCTAATGCTAGAAGTGTGGGACTCTTGGTTGATGCTGGTGTCTTTTTAATGTTTTAGTAATAGACTCATAATCACCAATAATGTATCAGTGTCACATTAAGGAAAAGAAATTAATGAAGGACTTCCCCTTGGTGTAATTAAATCAGGAATGAGTCCAGATTTGAATTTTCTACTTCCTTCATCCACATGTCTGTTGTGTAAGTGTGAATTTCTGCTTGTCTGTATGCTATCTTGCTAAAATGTTCTTGTATCTTTCCCTGTGAATCTGTTCTTTTTTTAAAAAAATTATTGATATATTTATTTGCATTTCAAATGATTTCCCCTTTTCTGGACCCCCACTCCCCGAAAGTCCCATCAGTCCCTTTCCCTCCCCCTGTTTTCCCACCCAACCCTTCCCACTTCCCTGTTCTGATTTTGCTCTATACTGCTTCACTGAGTCTTTTCAGAACAAGGTTCTTAACAAAGGGCTTTGTTCTCTCTTTTACTGAACAACACAGAAAATAGCACAAGGGAAAAAATGGAGGATACTTTAAAAAAGTCTTTTACCAAGTTTTACAAGATATTTAGTAAATTATTTGGAATCACTCAAATGGATTGACTCTATGTGACTATAAATGATATAGGTAGCAAATACTATTCCGAACATGGCTGTTTATTATGGAATGTTCATGTATGTGTTGCCTTCAACAGTTATAGTGGCTATTCTTTTTTTTTTTTTTTTTTTTTTTTTTTTTTTGAGACAAGGTTTCCCTGTGTAGCGCTGGCTGTCCTGGAACTCACTTTGTAGACCAGGCTGGCCTCGAACTCAGAAGTCCACCTGCCTCTGCCTCCCAAGTGCTGAGATTAAAGGCGTGAGCCACCACTGCCGGGCTGTGGCTATTCTTTTTATAAGACTGTTTTTATCTTTATTCTGTTTCTCTTTGACATGCAACTAACATATATATTATGCATTATATCTGTATATCTATATATCTATATGCAACTAACATATATTATACATTCTATATATCTATATATCTATACATCTATATATCTATATATCTATATATCTATATATCTATATATCTATATATCTATATATCTTTATATCTATATATCTATATATCTATTTATCTATATATCTATATATCTTTATATCTATTTATCTATATATCTATCTGATCATCTATATATCTAATCATCTATATATCTATATATCTATATATCTAATCATCTATATATCTATATCCATATCCATATCCATATCCATATCCATATCCATATCTATATCTATATCTATATCTATATCTATATCTATATCTATTCATGGTTCAGGACATATAAGAGTACATAACATGAGATTTTACCTATGTATTAGCTTATATTGTAAACATTGGTTATACAGGGAATCCAAGGCGAGTATTATTGGTTGTTGAATTATTCTATTTAAGGAAGGTTAAACAAACAAGCTGAGTACCCAGTAGGGTATCAATTTTTAGTCTTAAGTAACCTCAAATTATAAAATTAAATTTAACTAAGAAGTTCATAAAAAGTTCCATTTTCTTTGATTATAAGAGATATTTCATAATTGTCAAATACTTGTGAAAAGTCCATAATTAGGGTAGGCTCCATTTTCAGCTTCACTTTAATAGTCTACCTTTTACAAAGTCAATATTCCCTTTCTTTAAAACTCAGTGAGAGCTGGGTGTGGTGAAACACAGCTTTAATACAAATACCTCTATGAGTTCAAGGCCAGCCTGGTGTACACAATAAACTACAGGATACCCAGGAACATATAATCTCCCTCTCTCTTTCTCTCTTTCTCTCTCTCTCTTTCTCTCTCTCTGTCTGTCTTTCTCTCTCTGTCTCTTTCTCTGTCTCTCTGTCTCTGTCTGTCTGTCTGTCTGTCTGTCTCTCTCTCTCTCATAAAAACACATGGAGTCTATTAATACTTCAGATACAAATACACACAATTTTTGAAAGCCAGGTCAAAAGGCATTATAACCCCTCTCAGGCTTCCTTTTAGTCTTTGTGTTCCATATAAGAAATTTTGCCATACTGAAGAGAACATATTGAATAAGCCATGTGGAAAGCTCAAACAGATTAAAAGAGGAAAAATGATGCAGAGGGTCCAAGGTTTTTCATACTATACCTATTTAAATAATTTCAGGACAAATGTCTACCATGTAAGCAAATAAATCTCTGAAGTGACTTCAGTCTAAATATCATCTAACTACAATGCAGAGTATCTCTCTCTGTACTTCTGAATATGTGACCCACAGAATTCTAGGAAAAAAGACATTGCTTTAATTTACTAAATTTGGGCATAGTCTGTTACTAACAGTAATAGTAATAGTAATAGTAATAGCAATAGCAATAGCAATAGAAATAGTAACAGTAATAGTAATGTGCTCTTTCAAACAACACCAGAAGATTGGATACTGTGTTATCTGGTTTTCCACAACTACAACTATGAGAAAATCAATTCTTAATGTGAAAAAAAAAATCTTTTGGTTCAAAGATTTTAGTCCATGAGTCCTTCATCCCATTACCTCTGATCCTCTGGAAACCCAATTCATTATACTGCAAATACATAGTGAAGGAATATGCTACTCAACTTGAAAATGAAGCCCCCAAAACCCCATTGAAGATAATGATCCCAATGACCTAAATTCCTGGAAGAAGTTCTCACCTCTTAAAAGTGTTGCATAGCAATTTCCTCTGAGGCATATTAGGATGTAGAATTTTTCTAATGGGAGACTCATTAAGATTCAGGAAGAAAACTATTCAAACCTCTCAGATAGCCCCTAAAATGTATCAGATATACAAGATATACCCACTCCAAGCTGTCTCTCAGTTTATTTTGGCAGCAAGAACTGTTGATGAGACTTATACCATCCTAGTTACCTGGATGAGACTCAGACTTACTTGAGCTACCTGGAAGAGCTTCTGTGAGTCCTATCTAATTACTAGGTTAGCTATTTAGGGTGCAACTGCCTTTGAGTTACCCATACTCCTTTAAGTATTGTGTCTCCAGACTCCTGTAAAAATATACAATAATTTTATTGGTTTGCCAAGGTGGACTCCAAGAAATAATGTATTTTATCTGTCATCCATTACCTATCTAGGATAGGTGTGTGTTTATTCATGTCATCACAGGAATAATGTCACACAACAAACAATACCTTAATTTACAATAATGTTAAAAATCTGCAACTAACTTATTAACGAATGGGCATTTGGTAAACATTTTTTAAAAGGATAGCACAACAGGCATTTTTATTAATTATACAAATGAAGCTAAATAGCATTGTTAATAGAAATTCTGAGAAAATGACCTACATTATATATTCTACAAGACTTGATTACTGATAGTGAAATGTGTGGAGTGTTACAGGTTCAGAATCCTATTACAAACAACATTGGACTATTTGACCTATTGAATATTCACTGCCCACCTTAGTGTAAATCCTTTGTATGAACAAACTCCATTTTTTTTTTTTTTACCATCTCAAAAACTATGAATGTAATCAGATAGCATCTGTGACCTTTAGGAGATTTCCCTGCTTTGATGTAATTTGTTTATCTGATTTATGCACCAAAGTATTTAAATATCACTTTAATATGTAACTTCTCTTTTTTCTTATTAAAAATGTCATCAACAGGTTTGTGTAGGATAACTTTAATCTGTGATTCTAGCCTATGATAAATCTCATTTGGCTCTTATTTTCATCAAGAGACAGACATGTTTTATGAACCTGAGAAGACTAAGCAGAATCAATTACTTGATCAAAATCATACTTTACCCACATTTCATTTAGGTTTTTTGACTCTACATGAGTGTAGAAGAGCACACTATTACTCTTCTAAGAAAGAATATTTAATTCTTCCTATTTCTGAAATATCTCATTTTTATCTGTTGCTAGTATGTATACCTGTATATGCCAAGATAATATTCAAAACCCTTAAAATGAGAACACTGTGTTGTAGCTGCCTGCAGATACATCACATGGGTTACTGGGTTGCCTGCAAGGGAAGCTGGGCATAGAAACAGAGTTGCAAGAGAAACATGAAGCCAAGACAAGATTTCCTGCTCAAGGCTCAAAGTTTAACGGGGGGTCTTGAAATATATAGGTGTGGGGAAAACCCTTCCCCCAAAGGCTGGAACAAGTCTGCAGAACTGGATTACTTGCTCCACAGGTGGCTGGCTTCAGGTGGCTAGTGCTTCTCAGGAAGCTGCAGGTCTTTGGAGAACAATGGACTGGAGCTCCACCCTAGGTGGGAAGTAGTGGCTAGCAGAGTTCTGAAATTCCTTCTCAAAGGCTGGGGGGAGGGCACAAGCCCTGCCTTTTTATGAGTTATAAGAGAAGGTGACACCCAAGTGGATAGTCATCCATCAAAAGATTGTAAGCCTTAACCAGGGAGTGGAATTATTGACCTGATCCTCCTAAATACTTTGTGGTGTCTCTTGTGGAGGAAAGGTTCTAGGCTTCATTGCTGCTATGTTAAGGAATGCTTTTAAATAACAACCTCTATGCAACCAGGTTTGCTTCACAGGGGATGCAGAGGCAGAAAACACGGTCCTCCTGCAATTGCAAGATGCTTTGCCTTGCGCCTCTCACTGGTGGCCATGTTGGCTTGTAAGCAGGCAGACAAAGATCTGAGTTCTATGTGGCTCCTGAAAGGATATCCACTTGTGTAGGTTTTGATGCCAGAGAGTCAATTTGTTGCCAAATGCTTTGCAGGTGTCTTTAACAGACTGGTCAGTTTTCAATCCAGGAGAGCCTGGGTGGAGACAGCCAGTCTGTTTAAAATACAAGGTCAAGAGTTAGAAGCAAACAGGATTAACTTGACTTTGTATGGCCCAATGTATCTAATTCAGTTGCAAATTAGCAGCTATCACACACAGAAACTAGCCTCTGGGATGGGGGAAGCTAGTCTCTGGGATGGGGGAATCAACAAATAAACTGTTACTCTCAGGAAGAGAGGAGATTATATTCTAAATTAACTCAGCTGGCTGATAAAGATTACCAACCATGAACATCAAGCATAGAAAATAATGTAGGCAATGACAATGCCAGCATAGAAAATAAATGTATTTTTAATTGTTTTTCCTGTTAGAGCAGTTGCAACTAGAAAGCATAAAAATGTACCAATAATCACATGAACATATTTTACTGTTCTAAAATCAGAAACATGAGTATAATTCATTTGTAAAAATTGATTAAGTCCTCTAGAATTAACACATTTATGTTGTGTAGGTAGAAACTGAGGATACCAAGAACAAGTATTTACAATTTGATATGCATATTTTCTAAAAATATATAATTATTCTCAACCCATTACTATTTTGATGATGTAAAGAATATGATTGTATGGCCAATTGTTCCTATAGAAGGACTATAGTTTGCCTGGGACACAAATGTCTTGTGACCTTGCCTTAGGGGGTCTTGTCCAGGCAATCTAGAATGAGGTCTTTCTTAAAAAATTATTAATTTATTATACATAAGTATACTGTAGCTGTCTTCAGACACACCAGAAGAGGGGGTAAGATCTCATTACAGATGGCAATGCCCTCCTTTTCTCTGTCCTTATATTCCCCTCCAACGCTAGATCAAACCTTTCCAGGATCAGGACCCTCTCCATACTTCTTCATGGGAGTCATTTGTTATGCGATTTGTGCCTTGGGTATTCAGGGCTTCTGGGCTAATTAATATCCACTTATCAGAGATAAAAGCTTGATTTTTAACATTTTAAAAATAGCTGCTATAGCACCCAAGTCAATTATTTGTGCTGAAGCAGGGGGAGACTCAGAAGAATAAATATGTGATCCAATCACATGAGCTTCATTCCCACAGTAGATGCATTCGTTATGGGATACATGTATAAATCTATAGAAATATAAAAGCATGTATGGAAGTGAATTTTAACAACTTAACTTTTGGATGACAATTATCAATTTTGCCTAAAAGCCTTGCCATGTAATAGGTTAACTATCAATATTCTGCAATGACCAATTTGATTGCAGTTTGAAACAAGGAACAAATGCTTTATCAGGTTCTTAAGACATTGCTTTTAAAATATTTTTATGATTGTGCTTTATAACATTTTATATAAACACACCAATATCTTTATTGGAGGATGTTAAAATTTTACTTGGAGATGAAAAAGCATGATTCTACATTAATGTTCCCCTTGTCAAGGAATGGCAGTGAACACATAACATAAACTGCTGATAATGTTGCTTACTGCGCTGGATACATAACTTTTTCTTCCATTTCAGTGGAGCTCCACCTAAGATAGCATCCCTCAGTTTGTCTCTCAGTTTCCAGGTCCATCTTTCAGTCGTAAATCTGTAGGTGCCCACAGCTAGGTTGAATGGGTTACTGGGTTCCCTGGAAGGAAAGCTGGGGATAGAAACATAGTGGCAAGAGAAACATGAAGCCAAGATTTCATGCTCAAAGTTCAAAGTTTAATAGGGTTCTCAAAATATATAGGTGGTTGGGGAACCCTTCCCCAAAAGGCTGCAACAGGTCTGCAGAACTGGATTGCTTGCTCCACAGGTGGCTGGCTTCAGGTGGCTAATGCCTCTCAGGAAACTGGAGGTCTTTGGAGAACAATGGACTAGAGCTCTGCCCTAGATGCGAAGTAGTGGCTAGCAGAGTTCTGAAATTCCTGCTCAACGGCTGGGGGGAGGGCACACTGTGTGGTTCATTAGTTATCAATTTATGACTTCAATTTTCCAATCATTCCTATGGATCATGAGTTTAGAAGTAGTGTGGCAGGGTAGTTCTGACTTGAGGTCTTCCATATAAATGAAGACTACTATTAAAATATCTCATATTCTAATTAAAACTGAAAGACTAATTTCTAAAATCACCCAATCATGTGGTCATCAAACTGGAATTGGCTTTGGCAGATTAACCTAGTTGATCTACATATTATATACTTACATGTTGCTGTGATAAAATGCCTAAGCCCAGCAATTCATAGAAGAGTTTATTTTCATTTGCTGTTTAGTTCAGAGTGTTAGACTTTATAAGGGTAAGACAGATGAAACGGGCAAATACTGGAAGAGATCAAATGGTAAGTGGCTGAGAATATTTTAATCTCAGAATTTAGTCCCATTGTAAGACTGTGCCTCCTATACCTCTTCAATCAGTTTCAGCAACTGGGTACCAAGTGTTCAAAGGTCAGAGCCTGCTATGGACATTTCTTATACAAACCATTATACTTTACAGGAGGCCCTGACTACCATACACTGCGCTTATGCAGGCTGTCTGGCACATTCCAGAGTAATTTGTATAAGTCAAGTAAAAATCCTCAGTGCCCTAAATTACCTAGTCTGAACATAATATAGTATCACCTGGAAATCAAATGAGATCTAAAATTAAGGTACAAATACCCTGATAGATTAGAAGGCTCAGAGACTGTGTTCATAGATAACAAGCCAGTTATTACTGTGCCACTTTCAGATGTATTAATTATGAGAACTTAACTGTCAGATGTAGATGGCTAGATCATGAAATATTCTTGATTCAATGAAGTGCAAATTTACGTGTATTTACATGGGAGAAAAACTAAAGAGGCAAGTAACTTGAATGCTCTGACTTCTGAAAGACACTGTCACCTTCATACCTAGGGATATGAAAAGTGGGTGAATGAAATGCTATAGGACAAAATCATAGCAGTATGAAAAGGGGCTTAAGAACAGATTCGGAAACCTTATAAGAAAGGCTAATCATCAAATGTTGTCCACAGGGGAAAGGAAGCTTACAAGTCTCCACTGTATTAGACATGCAAGTCACATATATATTTCCCAGAGCTGGAATTAAAGATAAGAGCTTTGCTTCATAGATTTACTTTTAACCCTTTAAAAAGTGACCATGTCTACTAGGCATAAAGCTTGCAAAAAGTGACAGAATTTGTTTTTGTTTTCATTTATTGTTTCATCATAGATCCTTTTGTGTTCTGTACTAATGTGTGTGGCTGAACAATGGTCATTGATATTGGTTAATGCAGCCTTGTTATACTACTCAACATGGATGAGTAAATATTATTAAAATGTCAAGAGAAGTTTTAATGGGGAAAATATTTCTTTGAGGAAGGTTATCATCACTTATACTCTCTGAGTTCTATCCCTATCTCCAAGAGAGAAGATGGATGAAGGGTGAAATATTGATACATTTTTGCTATGATTTATACCATGAAGTAGGTAACATGTAAAGGAACACAGCAGGGGAAACAGGGACACTTCAGATAAAGGTTCATTTGGAGATTTAGATAAATTACTAGATGGAAGAATATTTGAAACACAGCTTTTCATCTTGTTTATAAGGATTTGTGGGAAAGAAAAGATCACCACCTCCTTATTTGGAATGGGGAATTAACCAAAATAACTGTAAAATAGAACGAGGAGAAGGAGGAAGAAGAAGGGAGAAGAAAACATAAAAAAAACCCACTGTGTCACAGCAGAGTTTTAGATTTGCATTAGAATAATAATTGTCCTTTCTGATTCCAAAAGTAAATAAATGCCATATTTTGGGGTGGGGTTTAATTGGATTTTTTGCCTTTTGACATTTTAGAAATCACAAGTTTCCTATAATAGCCTGAGACTGGCTGAAGCAATATTGCCTGCTGTGGCTTTTAGCGTTGAGGACTGAAAGGCTGCATGGTTTTTCACACAGTGGGCATAGCTAGTATGCTGCAACTCTTAAAAGCCATTCCTCCATGGGTTCCTGAACGGTTGAACTGAATCACTCCTCTTGGTTGAACTGGCAGATTTCCATGCAGATGCCTACAGGGAAAGCGATTCTCTTATGAAACTACTGTTCACTGACATGGTATAATTCCTGTCTAGCAATTGTTGACAAAGTAGCAAGGTAAGGGAGGCCCAAATAACCAGTGAGAAGCAGCATCCATCTCTACATCTCTTGTGTGAGTAAATTAAGTAAGACTTTTTATCCACCATCAATGGAGTTTTTAAATTGGAATACAATGTAAAATGTGTGTCATTTTTGGAAATAAATAGTAAGCAAAAATCTGATAGCCTGTCTATACACACTTAACTATTCCAAGAACAGACAACATTAGTATGAAACTTTATTTAGTAAATGGAACAGTGACCAGTTAATGCTAATCTTACCTCTTCTATCTTGGGCCTTATATGCCTTTATTTTACATATATTATCACTGGGTTTGTCTGAGTGGATACCCAGGTAGTATAAAGCTTCAAACACATGCATATAAAATTATCATGCAAAAAAGATATTGTTTCTCTTCTAGCTAATATTATCATAAATATGAAAATAGAGGATGACTGGGGAGGGGACCATAGGGATACAGTAAAATTTAATGAAGCACATATATAGTGACAAGAGAAACTTATTTTAACCTTTCTTTTTCAGTAACAGTGAAGGTCTATTATTCATGTGATCTGTGAGCTAAAACATATCTAGAGAAGAGTGCTTTTCTCTCATCCTGTTGATGGTTATACATAATAGTTTCAGTGAGAATGCCTTCCGCAAGAATATCTCCACAAGCTTATTTTAAAACTTGTTTTTCAAAATGGATGTGCTATTTGTGAATGTTTAGGAGGTGTAAAGTTATTGGAAAAAGTAATTTATTAACAGTATATTACAGGAAGCCTATAAAAGATAGCCATTCAGAAACAGTTTATAGCCAACTAAAAGTCTTTATTCCAGTCAAGTGGTAAGAGACTCGTATTATTTGAAGATCTAAGTATACTACTGAGTGTCCAGAA
This sequence comes from Apodemus sylvaticus, assembly GCF_947179515.1. Lineage (NCBI taxonomy): Eukaryota > Metazoa > Chordata > Mammalia > Rodentia > Muridae > Apodemus > Apodemus sylvaticus. The sequence goes on along the minus strand of NC_067495.1, from coordinate 76,232,456 downwards.
CACAGTGGTTAAAAGGTGAAAACTACATCCTAGCCCCTGGCTAGCAGATGCAATGAGTGCTTCATATAAGCAAGTAGTTTAGTAGAAGCTAAGATAAGCACTTAACTAGAGCATCTTAATCTCATGTTTCTATAGTAGAATTGGGTAATTTTTCATAGGATTCCCAATCAAAGAGATTAAATTCTAGTTAAACTGAAAAGGGCATCAGCAAGAATACAAGATGGAGGAGCCTCTTTACTGTCTTCTCTTGTCACAGGCAAGTTTCAACAATTTATTGCTTTATCCCAATTTCTATATATGTTTGCTAACATCCTGCATTTAGCTGACCATATGAGTCCATAGCTTCTTGTTCAGAGCCATCATATCATCGTCTTGCTGCCAAGCTTCATAAACATGATAGAATCTTCTCTCTCTGGAACCTTAACTCAGAATAAACTCCTTCCACAACTCATTTTTGATTATGGTAATTTAATACTTGGCAACAGAGAAAATAAAGCATAGTTCTTAATCAATTTATATTACAAAAAATAAAAAAATATTTTTTTCTCAATACTATACTTTGACTCTGGATTGTCTTTCAAAAGGCCCAGTTACATGAATGAGAAAATGACCACCTTCATTCACAATCCACACTTATTCAAGTCTGAACAGCCCTCATTTCTTAAAACTAAGTTTCATTTCTATAAATTGAATATAAGAAAGTTAATTTTCTGAAATAAACATGCAAATACAATTCCTTTCCCTATTGATTTAGTGATTAATATTATCTTACCTGACTAATAAGGTAATCTTATTTTAAATAATCCATATATATATATATACCAATTGGGTTTAAGATATATATATATTTATATCTTAAACCCAATTGGTCCAAAGGATTTAGGATGAAATGTAATATTAATATATATTATAATATATATTACATTTCATTACACACACACACACATGTATGTATGTATGTATATATATATATATATATATATATATATATATATATATATATATATATATATTACATTTCATCCTAAAACAAAAGAATATACCTTTTCTCAGCACCTCATGGTACCTTCTCCAAAATCAACCATGTAATTGGTCATAAGACAGACTGCAACAGATATCAGAAGATCAAAATAATCCAATGACTACTCTCAGATCACTATGGAGTAAGAGAGATATTTAATAACAACAAAAAATACAGAAAGCTCACATACACATGGAAGCTGAACAATACTTTATTCAAAAATACCTTGGTCAAGGAAGAAATATAGAAAGTAATCAAAGACCTTTGAGAATTTAATGAAAATGAAGTACAACATACCCGAATTTATGGGACACAATGAAAGCAGTGCTAAGAGGAAAACTCATAGAACTGAGTGCCTCCAAAAAGAAAATGGAGAGAGCATACACTAGCAGTTTAATGACACACCTGAAAGTCCTGGAACAAAAAGAAGCTAATTCACGCAGGAGGAGTAGAAGGCAGGAAATCATCAAACTCAGGGCTGAAATCAATCAAGTAGAAACAAAGAGTACCATACAAAGAATCAACAAAACTAGGAGCTGGTTCTTTGAGAAAATCAACACGATAAATAAACCCTTAACCAGACTAACCAAAGGGCACAGAGACAGTATTCAAATTAACAAAATTAGAAATGAAAAGGGAGATATAAAAAACACTGAGGAAATTTAAAAAATCATCCGATTCTACTATAAAGGCGTATACTCAACACAACTAGAGAATCTGGAGGAAATGGATGGTTTCCTAGATAGATATCAAACACAAAAATTAAATCAAGGTCAAATAGATCATCTAAACAGTCCCATAACCCCTAAAGAAATAAGACGGGTCATAGAAAGTCTCTGAACCAAAAAAAAGCGTGGACCAGACGGCTTCCGTGCAGAATCCCATCAGTCCTTCAAAGAAGACCTAACACCAATACTCTTCAAATTGTTCCACACAATAGAAACAGAAGGAACACTACCGAACTCGTTCTACGAACTACAATTATGCTGAGACCAAAACCACCCAAAGATCCAGCAAAGAAAGAGAACTTCAAGCCAATTTCCCTTATGAATATTGATGCAAAATACTCAATAAAATTCTTGCCAACTGAATCCAAGAACACCTCAAAATGATCATCCACCATGATCAACTGGGCTTTATCCCAGGGATGCAAGGATGATTCAATATAAGGAAATCCATCAATGCAATCCACTACATAAACAAACACACACCAAAAAAACCCACATGATCATTTCCTTAGATGCTGAAAAAACATTTGACAATATTCAGCATCAGTTCATGCTAAAAGTCTTGGAAAGAACAGGAATTCAAGGTCCATACCTAAACATTGTTAAAGCAATATACAGCAAACAGGTAGCCAGCATCAAACTAAATGGAGAGAAACGTGAAGCAATCCCACTAAAATCAGAGACTAGACAAGGCTGCCCTTTCTCTTCATATCTTTTCAATATAGTACTTGAAGTTTTAGCTAGAGCAATTAGACAACATAAGGAGATCAAAGGGATAAAAATTGGAAAGGAAGAAGTCAAATTATCACTATTTGCAGATGATATGATGGTATGCTTAAGCGACTCAAAAAACTCCAGCAAGAGAACTCCTACAGCTGATGAACAACTTCAGCAAAGTGGCATGTTATAAAATCAACTCAAGTAATTCAGTTGCCTTCCTATACTCAAAAGATAAGCAGGCTAGGAAAGAAGTTAGGGAAATGACAGCCTTCACAATAGCCACAAACAATATAAAGTATCTTTGTGTGACTCTAACCAAACAAGTGAAAGATCTATACGACAAGAACTTCAGGTCTCTGAAGAAGGAAATGGAAGAAGACCTCGAAAATGGAAAAATCTGCCATGATAGTGGATTGGCAGGGTTAATATAGTTAAATGGCCATCTTGCCAAAAGCAATCTACAGATTCAATGCAATCCCCATCAACATCCCAACTCAGTTCTTCACAGAGTTAGAAAAAGCAATTCTCAAATTCGTCTGGAATAACAAAAAACCCAGGAGAGCTAAAACTATTCTCAACAGTAAAAGAACTTCTGGGAGAATCAGTATCCTAGACCTCAAGCAATACTACAGAGCAATAGTGTTAAAAACTGCATGGTATTGTCAAAGGGACAGGCAAGGGGACCCATGGAATAGAATTGAAGACCCAGAAATGAATCCACATACCTATGGTCACTTGATCTTCAACAAAGGAGCAGAAAACATCCATTGGAAAAAGCCTTTTCAACAAATGGTGCTGTTTCAACTGGAAGTCAGCATGAATAAGAATGGGAATTGATACATTCTTATCTACTTGTACTAAGCTCAACTTAGTGGATCAAGGACCTCCACATAAAACCAGACACACAGAAATTAATAGAAAAGAAACTGTGGAAAACCCTTAAGGACAGGGGCACAGGGGAAAAGTTCCTGAACAGAACACCAATAGTTTATTCTCTAAGATCAAGAATAGACAAATGGGATCTCATAAAATTACAAAGTTTCTATAAGGCAAAGACACTGTTAAAAGGCCAAAATAGCAACCAACAAATTGGGAAAAGATATTAACCAACCCTACATCTGATAGAGGGCTAATATGCAATATATACAAAGAACTCAAGAAGTTAGACTGCAGGGAACCAAATAACCCTATTAAAAAATGGGGTAGAAATCTAAACAAAGAATTTTCACCTGAAGAAATTCAGATGGCTGGGAAGCACTTTAAGAAATGCTCAAAATCATTAGTCATTAGGGAAATACAAATCAAAACAACCCTGAGATTTCACCTCACACCAGTCAGAATGGCTAAGGTTAAAAACTCAGTAGACAGCAGGTGTTGGCAAGGATGTGGAGAAAGATGAACACTCTTCCACTGCTGGTGTGATTGTAAGATGGTACAACCACTATAGAAATCAGTCTGGTGGTTCCTCAGAAAACTGGACATGACACTACTGGAGGACCCTGCTATACCTTTCCTGGGCATATATCCAGAGGATTCCCCAGCATGCAATAAGAACACATGCTCCACTATGTTCATAGCAGCCTTATTTATAATAGCCAGTAGCTGAAAAGAACCCAGATGTCCCTCAATGGAGGAATGGATACAGAAAATGTGGTATATTTACACAATGGAATACTACTCAGCAATTAAAAACAATGAATTCATGAATTTTTCAGGCAAAAGGATGGAACAGGAAAATATCATCCTGAGTGAGGTAACGCAATCACAAAAGAATACACATGGAATACAATCATTGATAAGTGGATATTAATTAGCCCTCAAGCTCTGAATACTGAAGACACAATTAGCATATCAAATGATTCCCATGAAGAAGAAGAAGACGGCCCTGATACTGGAAAGGCTTGATCCAGCATTGTAGGACAGAGCAAAGGGAAGGGGGATGGTAGGAGAATGAATGGAGAGAAGAGGACTTCTGGGGCATATGGGAAGGGGGGAACTGGGAAAGGGGAAAGCATTTGGAATATAAACAAATTATATATATATATATATATATATATATGCAAAAAAAAAAAAGAGGAGGAAGAAGTTCTTTCTCTTGCTGGCTTTCTCTCACGGGCCAAGTATGAAGAGGTTGGACATTTCTTGGGTGGGGAGGTTGCACATATGTGAATATGGAGGTGCATGTACCCATGTCCATTCATGAATAGGACAGAGACAATTCAGACAGGCAATCTATGGTACTTTCTTGTCCCCACTCCCCAATGCTAGGTTATTGACATGGTGCTTTTGGGTGCTGGGCATTTAAATTCAGCTACTTATGTATGAAGAGCAAATGCTTTAGCCACCGAGCCATTTTCCCAGCCCTCAGGGTTGAGTGTTTCTATGCAAGTTCTGGCAGGGTGCAGGAAGACTGCTTTAGGAAATGGACTATAGAACCTACAGATTGAAAGATATGGGGCCATCAGTATTATCTCAACAAATAGTACATCACTTATAGGACACATACCACCTAGTGGTGTTTCTTATACCTTACCCTATATTAAGCAATTAAAAGACCTTTGCAATGGCCAAACACCCTATGAAACATATCAGTACAAACTGGAAATGTAGCTTACCTAGTATGCATGAGACCATAGGTTAGAGCCCCAGCACTGCATAAACTGGTTGCATCTCTAGAATCCCAGAAATACACTTAGAATGTAGAAACAGCAGTACCAAGACAAGTTCCAGGCCAGCCTGGATACATAAGAACCTGTCTAAATAAATAAAGTACGTAATAGAATCCCAAGGGAAATAATAGTGTTTAGAAGCCAAAAAGAAAATCAAAAACAAAAAATAGACAAACAAATAACCAAAACAAAAACAAACAAACAAACAAACAAAAAAGCCATGGCACTGATAGCCCAATTCCTCTACAACTTTGTACTTTGGATGTGGAGTTAGACTATAGATTGGTCTGCCTCCAATGCTTCCAATAAAGCAAGGAGCATGAGCTACACTCTATAAGAAACTTTAAAATATTATTCCTGCCCTTTCAAGTGCCCTTACCCTTTATTTTATTTTTTTTTTTATTTTCATCACTGGAGGTGGTGTCATATTAGAAAAAAAATAACCAAACATGTGGGCAAAATTTGTAGTGCTTGATGCAGTTTGTCATATGTAGATACTGAGGGAAAAAGTACCAAAAGAATACAAGTGAACATCTTTCAAAACATAAGAGTTTAATTTCAGCCAATTACTTAAAGAAATCATGGAACTTCTCAAATATTTTTGTATTCTATCCACACTTTAACTGATTTGGGCCAAAGTATAAATTAGTTGCCTATAAAGTTACAAAATGAGAGCATGTACACAAACTAAAATTGCTCACATTTTAAGTAAAAAAATACATCAGAGTCCCTCTTGCTATCCATTGCAAGTACGGTTACCTCCATTCTCCACTCCTGGGATTTAGGAAGCTCTCTTGTTGAAAAAAAAAAACATCCACAGGAGATACAGAGACAAAAGGTAGAGCAGAGTCTGAGGGAAAGACACATCTAGAGATTACCCCCACCCAGGAATCCATCCCATATACAGTTACAAAACCCAGACACTATTATCGATGCTTACAAGTGCTTGCTGACCAGAGCCAGATATAGCTGTCACCTGGGAGGCACTACTAGTGCATGACAAATACAGAGGGGGGAACTCTCAGATAGCCATTGAACTGAGCACAGGGTCCCCAGTGACAGATCTAGAGAAAGGACCCAAGGAGCTGAAGGGGTTTGCAGTGCCATAGAAAGAACAACAATATGAGTCACCCAGTACTCCCAGAGCTCCCAGGGACAAAACCATCAACCAAAGAGTACACATGGAGTTACACATGGCTCCAGATGCATAGGCAGCAGAGGATGGTCTTGCTAGACACCAAAGTGAGGAGAGGCCCTTGATCCTAGAAAGACTTGATGCTGTAGTGTATACCAGGACAGGGAAGTGGGAGTGGGTTGATTGAGTAAGGGGAGATGGCTTATGGTATTTTTGGGGGAGGGGGGGAACCAGGAAAGGGGACAACATTTGAAATGTAAATAAAGAATATATGTAATAAAAAATTAAAAAAAGAAAAAAGAAAAACAAATGCTACCAGCCACAAATAATATAAAATATCTTGACATAACCCATAGTATGTGAAAGACCTTTATGACAGTTATTTTAAGTTTCTGGTGAAAGAAATTGAGGAAGATATCAGATGGAAAGATCTAGCACGCTCATGGATTGGTAGGATTAACATAGTAAAAATGCTAATTTTTCCCTAAGTAATTTACAGATGTAATGCAATTCTCAACAAAATATCAACACAATTCTTTCTTAAAAGAGCAGTTCTCAATTTCACATGAAAAAAGGAAGCCAAGAGAGCAAAAACAACTGATTTCAAGCTATAGTACAGTGCAGTAGTAATAAAAAACATGTGGTACCAACATAAAAACTGACACATTGATCAGTGGAATCAAATTGAAGACCTAGAAAAAACTCACACCTAAGCACACTTGATTTTGAAAATGAAGCCAAAAACACACAATAGGAAAAAGAAAGTATCTTCAACAAATTGTACTGGTATAACTGGATGTATACATGTAAAAGAATGCAAATAGACACATATTAATACCATGCACAAAATTCAAGTTCCAGTGGATCAAAGGCGTCCACTTAAATCTGAATACATGAAATTTAACAGAAGAAAAAGTGGGGAACTGCCTTGAACTTATTGGAACAAGAAACAAATT
>NC_067495.1:74846306-74943806 GCF_947179515.1 Apodemus sylvaticus | reverse complement strand
TGGAAGCCTTTAGAATAATGAAAATAGATACTTATTTATCACCCCGAAAAAAGCTCAAGTCCAAGTAGATCAAGGACCTCAACATAAGTCATATATGCTGAATCAAATAGAAGTGAAAGTGGGAAAGAGCCTCAAACTCATTGGCACAGGAGGAATTTTTCTGAATAGAAACACCAATGGTCCATCCTTTAAGGTCAACAATTGATAAATAGAACTTCATGTAAGGCAAAATAGGAAAATCTGTAATCTACAGATTGGAAAAAATCATTTCTAACCCTACATTGGATTAAGGGCTAATATCCAAAATATATAAACTCAAGAAGATAACTTCCAAAAAACAAATAACCCAATTAAAAATAGGGTACTGAGCTAAATGGAGAATTCACAATAGAAAAACCTCAAATATTCCAGAAGCACTTAAATAAATATGCAAAATCCTTAGTCTCCACAGAAATGCAAATCAAAAGGATCCTAATTTTCTACCTTACACCAATCAGAATGACTAAGATCAAAAACACATGTGATAGTACAGATTTGTGAGGATGTGGAGAAGAAAGAACACTCCTCCATTGCTGGTGGGATTGGAAACCTGTACAAACACTCTAGAAGTCAATCTGGGAGTTCCTCAGAAAACTGGAAATAATTTCTACTTGAAGACCCAACTGTACCACTCTTGGGCATACACCCCAAAGACTTACCACCAGACCTCAAGGACCATGTACTCCACTATGTTCATAAAAGCCTTGATTGTAGTAGTAAGAACCTGGAAACAAACCAGGTGTCTCTCAACCAAAGAATAGATATAGAAAGTGTGGTTCATTTACACAATGGAATATTATTCAGCTATTAAAAATGAGGATATCATGAGTTTTGCAGGCAAATAAATGAAACTAGAAAATATCATCCTGAGTGAGGTAACCCACATCCAAAAGGACCTGTGTGGTATGTACTCACTGATAAGTGGATATTAGCTAAAAAGTACAGAAAACCTAGGTCACAACCCAAAGACCATAAGAAGAGAAACAAACAAAAAGGCCCAAGTGAGTATGCCTCAATCCCATGTAGAAAGGGGAAAGTAGTAATCACAGGAGACAGAGGGAGGGAGGACATGGATGGAAAGGGGCAAAAAAAAAAAAAAAAATGGAGAATAGGATAAGGTATGGGAGCCAGGAGAGAAGACTAGATAGACAGTAAAAGGAATGGAAACATGTAGCCTTGCAGGGAGGGAGGCAGGTTATGCAGGGAGAATCTCTAGATAATACTAAAGACCCTGGAGGAAAAAGTCTCTCAATACTCAGTCAGGGTGTCCTGAGCCAAAATGCGCAAGAATGGGGAGAGGGAACTTGAAGAGTCTACCTCCAGGATATTGACAATGCCTCAAGTGGAGGGAGAGGATTACTAACCCACAGTCAAAATTTCTGAACCAGAATTGTTCCTGTCTAAAAGGACTGCAGGGATAAGACTTTAGAAGAAACTTAAGGAAAGGTGGTCTAATTACTGACCCAACTCGGGATTCATCTCATGGGGAGGGGCACCAAGGCCTGATATTATTGATGCTATTGTCTTCTTGCAGATGGGAACCCATCATGACTGTCTTCTGATAGGCGCTATCAGCAGCTTATTGAGACAGAAGCAAATAACATACAACCAACCATTGGACTGATGTCAAGGATCCCTATGGTTGGGAAAGAATTGAAAATGTTGAACATGAGGGCAACCACATGGGAAGACCATGAGTCTCAACTTATCTGGACCCTAGGTATCTCCCATAGATGGAGCTACATACAAGGCAGCATACAGGGACTGTTCTGAGGCCCCAGTTCATATATAACAGAGGGCTGCTTGGAGTGATCTCAGTGGGAGAAGATGCACTTAATACTTGAGAGAATTGAGGACCTAGGGAAGTGGGAGGACTCTGGGAGGGGAGTACCCTCATAGAGACAAGGGAGAGGAGAAGTGGGATAAGGAACTAGATCTTGGTTTTGTTGATTCTTTGTATTGTTTTCTTTCTTTCTAACTGATTGATTTTAGCTGTAATTTTGATTACCTGACTTCCATTCCTCTTTGGTGTGTTTGTCTCTTATTTGTTTCTTAGAGCTCTCAGGTGTACTTTTAAATTGTTGTCATGCGTTCTTTCTAATTTTTTATGGAAGCATTTATTACTATGAACATTCCTTTTAGCACTGATTTTATTGTGTCCCACAAATTTGATTATGCTGTGCTTTTATTTTCGGTGAATTATAGAAAGTCTTTAATAACTTCCCTGACCTCAAGACCATTGATTAGATAGATGTTCAATGTCCGTAAGTGTATACATTTTCTTATATTTCTGGTATTGTTGAATTCCACCTTTAATCAATGTTGGTCCACTAAGATTCAAGATATTATTTCAAATTTTCTTGGATCAATTGAGGCTTGCTTTGTGACTGACTATATGTTCAATTTTGGAATAGGACCCATGAGGTGCTGAGAGGTAGGTATATTGTGTTTGGATGAAATATTCTATATAGATGTCTTTTAGGTCCATTTGATCCATAATATCTGTTTTGTTATTTCTCTGTTTAGTTTGTCTGGATGACCTGCCAATTCATGAGAGTAGGGTATTGATGTCTCCCACTATAAATATATGAGGTTCAATGTCTGAGCAAAGATTTAGCAGTGGTTCTTTTACAATTATGGGTTCCCTTATATTTGGGGCATAGATGTTCAGAATTAAGATATCATCTTGGTAGATTTTTCCTTTGATGAATATGAAGTGTCTTTTCTTGTCTCTTTTGAATAATTTCATTTGTAAGTCTATTTTATTACATATTAGAATGCCTACTCCAGCTAGCTTCTTGGGACTGTTTTCTTGGAAAACTTGTTTCCATTCCTTTACTCTGAGTTAATGTCTACCTTTATTGCTGAGGTGTGTTTCTTGTATATAGCAGAATGATGGATCCTGGTTTCGCATCTATTCTATTATCTTGTGTCTTTTTAATGGGGAATTCTGCCCATTGATGTTAAGACATAGTAGGGACCAGTGATTATTTCCTGTTATTTTAATGTTGTTGGTGTTTTGTGTGTGTGTGTGTGTGTGTGTGTGTATGCATGTGTTTATGTGGAGTTCCTTTGTTTTTGCTGTTATGGAATTATTTATTTTCTGTGTTTTCTTGGACATAGTAATCCTCCTTGAATTGGAGTTTTCTTTCTAGTATTTCTGTAGGGCTCAATTTGCAGACAGCTATTGTTCAAATCTGAATTCATCTTGAAACATCTTATTTTCTCCATCTGTGGTGATTGAGAGTTTTGCTTGGTAAAGTAGTCCAGGCTTACATCTGTGTTTTTTCTGTCAAAAGTGACAATATATTTATCTAGACCCTTCTAGCTTTTAGAGTCTCTGTTGAGAAGTGAGGTATGATTCTGATAGGCCTGTGTTTGTATTTTACCTGGACATTTTCCTCTTGCTGCATCCACAAAGAATATTTGTTTAATATTCTTTCTTTCATTTTGTAGATTTTGTGTTTTGATTATTATGTGACCAAAAGATTTTCTTTCCTGGTTCAGTATAAGTGGTATTATATAAGTGTCTTGTATATTTATCAGCATTTCTTTCTGTAGTTTGGGAACATTTTTTCTTGAGTCTGTTGAAAATATTTTCTGGGCTTTGGAGTTGGATTTCTTTACCTTCTTCTATTATTATTTTCATCTTAGGTCTCTTCACGGTATCCCAGATTTTCTGAATTTTTGTTTTAGAAATGTTTTAGATTTAACATTTTCTTTGACTGATGTATGAATTTATTCTATTGTATCTTCTATGACTAAGATTCTCTCTTCTATCTCCTGTGTTCTGCTGCTGAGGCTAGTATCTGTTGTTCCTGTTCTCTTCCCTAGGTTTTCCAAGGTCAGAATTCCCTCAGTTTTTGTTTTCTTTATTATCTTTCCACTTTGATGGCTTGCACAGTTTTATTTCCTTAACATGTTTCATTTTATTTACCTCTATTTTTAAGGAATTTATCTATCTCCTCTTTAAGAACCTCTACCTGGGCACATCACTTCCAGAGGATCCTGTTATACTACTCCTGAGCATATACCCAGAGGATTCCCCAGCCTGTAATAAGGATATGTGCTCCACTATGTTCATAGCAGCCCTATTTATAACAGCCAGAGTCTAGAAAGAACCCAGGTATCTCTCAACTAAGAAATGGATGCAAAAAATGTGGTATATTTACACAATGGAGTTCTATTCAGCCATTAGAAACAATGAAATCATGAAATTCTTAGACAAATGGATGGAGTTGGAAAACATCATACTAAGTGAGGTAACCCAGTCTCAAAAGATCAATCATGGTATGCACTCACTAATAAGTGTATATTAGCCTAGAAAATTGGGATACCCAAAACATAATCCACACATCAAATGAGATTCAAGAAGAACGGAGGAGTGGCCCCTGGCTCTGGAAAGACTCAGTGTAGCAGTATAGGGCAAAACCAGAACAGGAAAGTGGGAAGGGGTGGATGGGAGAACAGGGGGAGGGAAGGGGGTTTATGTGACTTTTCAGGAGTGGGGGGGGCCTTAAAAGGGGAAATCATTTGTAATGTAAATAACAAAGATATCGAATAAAAAATTACAAAAAAATGATTGAATTTAAAATGAAAAAAAAATAGAACCTCTACCTGTTTGACTGTATTTTTATGTGTTTCTTTTAAAGATTTATTGATTTCTACTTTAAAGGCCTCTATCTCATTTATAAGATTAATTTAAAATCACATTCTTGTACTTTGGTTGTATTAGGAGATTCAGGGCTTTCTCTAGAAGGGTACCTGTGCTCTTAAGGTATCATATTTCCTTGGCTTTTGTTTATAGTATTTTTTGAGGATATTTAGCCATCTGAATGGCTTTAATTTTAAAATGTCCCAGTTGTAGAAGGTATTGAAAGTGGGCTTGACCTCAATGGTTCTGGAATGGCAGTTCTCTGATGGGCATCATTGGATTATATGGTTCCAGATATGTAGGTCTTTATGTTTCAGGATACACAGTTCTGTATGGCTCAGGAGCCCCTGATCTGATTAATGTGATCAGGAAGGTGCAGGAGAATGAAGGTCTTTTGAGCTAGCTGGTTGCTCAGTGCAGTTTCATATGCCCAGAGTACTCAGCATGTAGGGAAAATGTATCGGGAAAGGAAAATTTACCTATGTGGTTCAAGCTCAACATATCTGATGAAGATGCAAGGAACAGTGATAGGAGAATGGAGGTCTCCCTGCAATAGCAGGTTGCTTTGAGCATCTAGGCTTGATCCAGAGTACTCAGCAACCTGGGGAGATGGATAGGAGAGGGAAGCTCACCTGTAAAGTTTGTTTAAAAGATATATACTTAGGAGTAGTTGTTCTCAAATCATCAGTAGTCTGATAAATGTGGCATGCAAAATGCTTAACAAAAAATGCTTCCTAATTTTGAGAGAAACACATCTTATTAGGAACCCTAAGGTTTCCAAAGAAGATAGATAAGGTATAATTACTTATCTGAATTAAGGTAACAATAACCACTTTCCAAAACTGCTCCAGAAATCGCCTCCCACAGAGACTCTGACCAAACCGTGCATACTTTTGAATTGATTGTCCATTTTCCTATTTGCTTTTACATATGAAATTCTCTCAGACCTGATTATTGCACCTGAAGACTAGTCCTGTTCTACATAGTAGCTGAAGATTAAATGCTTTTATCATTAAAGCCTTAAGTGGATTCAAGCATTCTTATCTGGGTGCCATTGAGCTATCAGATCCCACCATAGAGTCAAGGATTTGATTCAGGAAACAACTCAACGGGGAAATGGTATGGCTACATTATAATCCAATTTTAAATTAGAGTGTGTAACACATCTCTAAAATGACCAGTCTGGTGCTGTTCAGGCCCAGATAGGCTACGAGTGTGGGCAGTAAGCTGGCAATTAGATGAACACCACCTGGGACTACAGAAACTAGCCCAGGACATCTACCAACCCAACAGTATCAGGTCTGGACAGGGAGCTAGCCTGAGATGATCATCACTCTTAAACTGCACATGCCTAGCCAGGCAGACTATGCAAGCCATGACCCCTATCTGGTGTCATACTGCATGGATAGGGCATTGCACTCTCAGTGTTGTCAGCTCTCTGAACTTTGCTCCAGGAATATTTTCTAGAGTTTGTTTGTTACCCAGGATGAAAAAAGGCAAACCTCCTTAGTACCAAGAAAGGAGTATCTAGCACTATCTAAATTAAATAAAATGTGGTAACTTTTCTTTATTCAAGTTAGTGAGTGTATCACTGATTCAGTGAAATCTAAGTTCTTGCATTGGTTTTATCATTAGTTATCATTGTTATTTTAACAAAGCTACTTAAACTTCTTAGAATTGCAGTATTCTTTCCAATAAAGGAGTATAATATCAATTTTTCTGGAGTTAAAATTATGCCTTGTCAGGATGCAATTTGAGTAGAAGTATGATATTCTAGACTAGTCAATTAAGGTACCAGGCCAAAATAAAAATAACACTAAGCTTTTAATCATTTGCTTCAATAATGCAAAAAATATTAATCTAGAAAAACTGCTAATTCTTCCCCTCTCACTCACATGCAGCGTGGGCAAGGTTCCATTTTTTTTAACCAAGGAAATGTGTGATTCTAGGGGCAGTTGGATCATCTAAGATGTAGAAAATGGACTCACTGCTAAGGAAATTAATTGGAAAGTTCAGCACCACTGTTTGATGAAGCTGGGTCTTGGGAAAAGAAAGAGAAAATAAATAAAAGAAAATAAGTAGATATATAGTACTGAGAACTGAGCATAGTTTCTGAATGGAGAAAACTTGATATTTCCTCTCCACTAATATTCTCTGGCTCATAAAGAGGTTTTGGTAGCGTTAATAAAGATAAAGCCTGATCAAAAACCTGCATAAAAATCATCTGAGAGGAGGTGGCCAGAATAAAAATACAGACCTTCAAACACATGTGACTTGGAAAAGGCACCTGAATACTTGACTGCATTGACTACAGCATTGTAGTGTACTGTTAGCACATCAGGTGTGGGGGAGGAATGCAGCCTGACCAATGAGCATTTCAGACAAAGAATTTGTAATTATCTGTGGATGGATATAAAAAATAATAGCTAGTGGTAATGTTTATATAATTTATTAAAAATACCCAGCACTGTTATCATAGTGAGGTTACTAAGTTTGCTTCAGTTAATCCAACCCTAGTAAGAATTGCATTATCTTTTGTCTATGTTTTTTATTTAGTATCTGAAGAGGTGTACCAAAAATATCAGAATTTTTTAAACTATTGTGAAGGCCTAGAAGTAATCCTGTTTTGACTGGATTATAGAAATATAGGTTAAAAATTAAAGAAATGTTAACTCACTAAAATCCTTTTGATACTTGCTACTATGTCATGGTTCGAAGTCAATAAATGGTTTTAATGACAAATATACCCAAATAAGTACCTATTAATAAGTACTAATGTGATTATAATATGGAGCTTCAAGCTGATTAAAGAAAAAATCTTTTTTTATACTTTGCCTACTGAGTCATGATTTTACTAACATTTATCATTATGATTTGTAGCAAATGCTTTCTAAAACAAAAATATCTGACAGAAGCAATGGGTAATAAGGCAAAACTTGACATGTTGATGTGAAAATATAAAAATAATTATCCTGTAATGAACTCTTTGGATTCAGTCATTAAATATAAGGATTTAACTTGATAAAATACAATTATGATCATAACAATAAGGAAAAAAGGTGTCTAGAGGTTTATACCATAAGCCACATCAACTTCAAAACTTAACAAACTCCCATTCCAGGGGATCAGATGTGGATCCTGACTTTTGTAATCTTTTGCATACCTGTGATGTGAATACATGTAGTGAGGCAATACACATACATATATATAAAATAAATGTTTTTTACATAAAATAAAGGGTTGCATTGGGATAGATTTTCCTTTATTTCTCATAATGAATCATTCAGTTCTATCATTACTTTGCTGCTCAATCTCTTTTTAACAATTTTAAAATTTTATGCATCAATGAATTTCATAAGACATTATATAATATATAGATTTAGTGAATTTAAATAAATATTGTCTCATTAAATAATGGATGTAAGCAAAAGAATATAATGGTTTATCCATCTGAAGCCAATTTCCATAAGTAGTATTACATTTATATTTTAAATTGTTGAAGTTATTAGAACATTAAACCAGTGCAGCTGATTAATTAGACTTCTCTCATGTTTAGGTACATGAACAAGTAAAATTAATGAACTTAAAGTGTTCAAAGTGCAAAAGTGACACTTGGAAGTTCTTTGAAGGTTTTATAAAATGCCCTGCTATGATAATATCTTTTTGCATAATACTTGCTTATCCATTTGGGCTAAATAAAAAAGATTTTCAAATTAATAGTTTACTGAGTATAATAGCAACATCATCACTTTACTCCTACCAGAATTCCACTAAAGGGCAGCATTGGCTAAAAAGGCAAAAGATATTTTCCAACTAAAATTCTTCACAAGAATTTTATTTTAATATTGTCATGCTATCACTTTGATGATTTTTGGTTTAGGCTCTCACATTATGCCAATGCAATTTGAGATAAATTTAAGGGCAGACACTAAAGACAGATTATTGATCTTTCTTCCTATCCCTTTAGCATCTGTTTTCCAAACTGATAATGTGATGTAAATATTTTCAAAGATAGACAACTAATCATAAGTTTCAGCATAAAAAATGGATATCATTATATCAAGAAGAACTGCATAATGATGAGGCCAGTTTACGTGCCAGAGTAGATGGCAGAAATCTTACAGGGTCCAACCCCTAGATGAACTGTTGCAGGCATTTAATCACTGCTAAGAATGGGAAATTCATCTTCTCCCAAGACAAACTTTCTTCTTCATTATCTAGTACTGGGTAGTAAGCCCTAAAAATATCCAAATAAAAACATTAGAATTAGAATATTTGATAGTTGTATTTATTAATATAAATATGTATATAAACATATATACATACATATATGTATAACATATATATATATATATATATATCATTAATAATTTTAAAATGTAACTTTTTAGAGAAAAAATGGAGGTTTGTGAGGAGGAAGAGAGGGGACTGGGAGAAGGAAAGTGATGTAAATAAAATATTCATATATGAAATTTCAGAAAACTAAATTAAAAATAAGAAGAATGAATGTGATATTTCTTCTATAATAAGTATTTTGTATTTTGATTATGATATCATAGTTGCCTTTTAAAACTTATGATTCAGATTCTTATTTTGCCATCACTAAAACTATGTAAATAGTGTAAGAATGTCAATAGGAACTCTAGACCTTCTTCTCCTGAGGAAATCTTTAAAGGCTATCTAAAGTAACATAATAGGAAATTTTGACATATGTAAATGGAAGAAGCCAGACTGAAAAGAGAGATAATATGATGTACTTCTTTTTAAATGTTTTCTTATTTTTAAGTTGTATTTACTTAGTATAAATATGCATAGGAATGTTTTCTCTTCATGTAATGTGCATGCATTGCCTGTGGAGACCAGAAGATATTAAATCCCTTGCAACCAGAATTAGAGATGGTTATAGACTCACATGTGGGAGCTGTATACTAAAATCATATCTTCTGGAAGAGCATATAGTGATCCTAATCTCTTAGCCACCTCTATAGTCCCATAAAATCTATTTTTTAGACTTTACCTTACTCAGTTTCCGCCACTATAGCTTAGTGTAGTCATTAAAAGTCCTAGTTACTTTTTCTTATCCATGGCTTGGACAAGTATAATATATATTCATCATTACATCCTGAGTTTATTTTTCCTGAGAAAGTGATTTTACTATAGTTTCTTTGTATCTTAAGAATTAAAAGGAAATATCGCTGGAATTTCAGAAGGACAACAGAGAGAAATAACAGTGGTAGGCACCAAAGCACATGAAAGATGCAAGTGAACTGTAGACCCCAGGGCAATAAAATATGGATGGAATAAAAGGGTTTTCACAAGGAAAAACTGGTGATAAAGTTACAAATATTTAATGGTGACAGTGTTTGTGGAAAACATTTGGAGAAATATTAAAGATACAGACAAGGGTTGAGAAGACATTAAGGTTTCATCTTAGATTCATTTACTCAAAATAATTTATTAAATGTTTACTACTAGTCTAAAATGACTGAGAGACAGTGGCCAAATTTTTCAAGCACCCATTATTATTATTATTATTATTTATTTATACTTCAAATGTTGTCCCCTTTCCTGGCTCCTCCCTCCCCCCAAAATCCCATAAGCCATCTCCCCTTCACCAATCAACCCACCCTAGCTTCCCTGTCCTGGTATTCCTCTACACTATGGCATCAAGTCTCTCCAGGACCAAGGGCTTCTCTTCCATTTGGTGTCCATCAAGATCATCCTCTGCTGTGGATGTGTCTGGGGCCATGGGTAGCTACAAGATTACTCTTTGGTTGATGATTTTGTCCCTGGGAGCTCTGGGGATACTGGGTGGTTTATATTGTTGTTCCTCCTGTGGCACTGCAAACCCCTTCAGCTCCTTGGGTTCTTTCTCTAGCTCCCCCATTGGGGACCCTGTGCTCAGTTCAATCGTTGGCTGAGAGTGTCCCCCTCTGTATTTGTCATGCACTAGGAGAGCCTCCCAGGTGACACCCTTATGAAGCTCCTGTCCACAAGCACTTGTGGGCATCCACAAGAGTGCCTGGGTTGCCAGGAGCCATCCTCACTTAGATCTCAATGCCAAGAGCTCTTGATACCAGGAGCCATCCCCACCTAGATCTTGATGCCAGGAGAGCTCGATACCAGGAGTCATTCTCACTTAGATCTCCATGCCAGGGCCATTCTTACATAGATCTCAAAACCCCCTCCTTTTGAAGCTCATCTGTGGATAGGTTACTATAGTAACCTCTTTCCACTTCACCTCCTCATGACCCCCTTTTTATCATGCCAAAATTCCAGCAGCAATAACTAGCCTTTCCCAGAAATTATGAGGAACTGTTTCTTAGAAATGATGCCAGCCCCCTAAGATTGTTCCCCCATTACCCCTCCCTACACCTATGCCTTTCACTTTAAATTGGCTTGTGTAAAAAAATAAAATTTGACAACTTGATCAGAATACAGACTTGCTGTCCATCTCTATGTCTCTTGTCTCTCGCCTTCTCCTTAGGTAGTTCTGGGGACCCTGTTGACTGTCCTGTGGGTCGGGACACTGGGTCTTATAATTGTATATGGGATGGATTCCTAGGTGGGGTAGTATCTGTTTGGTCTTTCCTTCAGACTCTGCTCAAGCACCCAATTTTTAACAACAGGACAAAATATAAAAAGACATAGGAAATATATTTCCTCAAAATGTACGCAATAGAATGATTAAGGTAGAAACACAGTGTGAGAACCTTGAGCTAAGGTATTCCAGGAATACACTGGGTAAACTATCCTGAAGAATATAAAGGACACCCCACACTTGGCACTTCCTAGCTAAGTGACAACTGAGAAACAGGAAGTATCCTGAACTTATATAGTCTCCCAGAAATCAAGTATGCTTAGAGAAGAAAGGCTGAAAGCCAGAGGTAGCAGCAACAAAGTTAAACAGAAGGAGAGATGTGCTTTATACATCCTCTCAGAACTCCAGACATTTAGGAAGACAATTAGAGAGAGGAGCTGGATTAAGGTGTCATCACACACTTGGTAGGTCACATCTAAAATGACTTTAGCTTACCTGAACATGGAAAGCATATATTTGGAAGACACTGCCCTTCTCTAATTCCTTTTTGCCTTGCTGCAAACCATTAGAATGAATTCCTAAAGCTACCCATTATAGTCTGTTCTCTTCATTTGGCCACTTCTTCCTACTAATGCTGAATACTAATGTCCAGTTGTTAAAATAAAGAAGTCTAACTATCAAAAGTCCCCTTGTGGCCATCTCAATTAACATGCCCAATAAATTAACCAACTTATCTTACCATGGGGCAGGGACCAGGAATCCCCCTTTTAGTTTTCTAAACTGCCGTTTGTAAGTGGGCCAAGTTCTTCTCCTCCCTATCCAGAGACAGTCCTATGTCCCTTGTGACAAACACCCCTGTTTCCTCTTCCTTGTTCCTTTTTGCCATTATCTAATGTCTTTGTTCTTTATTGCTGCACTCTATGCTTCTGGGACAAATAAATCTTTTTGCTGAGAACTTGGTCTTGGGGTGTCTTAAACTGACTTCAATGACCCCACAACTTCCCCCAGAATTACAGTTCAAAGGGATTAAATGTACACTTCCACCCTTTAGGGGCTCTAGGTATGCACATGGTCATATTTATATATGCAGGAAAAACACTCATATAATACCAGCACAGCATTAGAAGTATGATGTTCATCACATGAGATAAAAGGCAGTTACTGCAGTTACTGGACTAACTTGCTTGAATTACTGAATGTAGAAGGTTGTTCTCCACACAAAGAGCAAGCTACAGAAAATAAAAAATAGCAATAAAACCAGGGTAGCAAGAAACTTACATTCATGCCTACAAGGGAGAAACAGAGACTCACTATTTTAATATCCTATTTCATTTATTACACACACACACACACACACACACACACACACACACACACACATATATATATATATATATATATATATATATATATATATATATATATATATATATATATATATATATATTAGAGCACATCAAAGTATTCTTCCCTATATTATGAAGTTTTGTATTTCTTTTTTTTCTTTGATGTGTAAATGTATATTGTGCATGGATATTGGCATTGGCATTATTTATTGAGGATGCTATCCACATACTCTTTTTGTAGTATTTTAAAATTAATTTTTAGGCTAACATACAAAGCAACAGGTTTCATCATGGCATTTTTTGCACATATATGTCAATATACTAAGTTCTTGTGTTATTCCATGCCAGAAGTCTCTTTAGTGTTTACTAGTTCTGCCTAGCTATTTCCTCCTTTCTCCTGGGAAAGACCTTGGTATGCTCATTGAATTATTTCATAAGATTCTTCTGGTTGCCTTTGTATTTTATTTTTGCACTTTAAAAAAATTTGAAAACTGAGGTTTTCTTTTTTCTTTTCTTTTTTGTTTTATTTTTTTTTATTCTTTGTTTACATTTCCAGTGATTTCACCTTTCCCAGTTCCTCCTCTCCCCATCTGTCTCATAAGCACTCTTCCCTCCGCCCATTTCCCACTCATGCCCCCACCCATTTCTCTGTCCAGGTACTCCCTTACAATGCTGGATGAAGTCTTTTCAGAACCAGGGCCCTCTCCTTTCTTCTTCTTGGGAATAATTTGATATGCTAATTATGTCTTGAGAATTCAGAGCTTGTAGGCTAATTATATCCACTTATCAGTGATTGCATGTCATGTGTATTATTTTGTGAATGGGTTACCTTACATAGGATGGTATTTTCCAGTTCCAACCATTTGCTAAGAATTTCATGAATTCATTGTTTTTAATTGCTGAGTAGTATTCCATTGTGTAAATATACCACATTTTCTGTATCCATTCCTCCTTTGAGGGACATCTGGGTTCTTTCTAGCTTCTGGCTATTATAAATAAGGCTGCTGTGAACATAGTGGAGCATGTGTCCTTATTGTATGCCGGGGTATCCTATGGGTATATGCCCAGGAGAGGTATGGCAGGGTCCTCCAGAAGTGTCAAAACCCAGGATAGCTAAAACAATTCTCAAGAGTAAAAGAACTTCTGGGGGAATAAGTATCCCAGGCCTCAAACATTACTACAGAGCAATAGTGTTAAAAACTGCATGGTATTGGTACAGTGACAGGCAAGTGGATCAATGCAATAGGATTGAAGAACCAGAAATGAACCCACACACATATGGTCACTTGATCTTTAACAAAGGAGCTGAAAACATCCAGTGGAAAAAAGATAGCCTTTTCAACAAATGGTGCTGGTGCAATTGGAGGTCAGCATGCAGGAGAAAGCGAATTGATCCATTCTTATCTCCTTGTACTAAACTCAACTCCAAGTGGATCAAGGACCTCCACATAAAACCTGACACACTGAAACTAATACAAAAGAAAAAGAAACTGGGGAAGACCCTTGAGGACATGGGCACAGGGGAAAAGTTCCTGAACAGATCACCAATAGCTTATGCTCTAAGATCAAGAATTGACAAATGGAATCTCATAAAATTACAAAGTTTCTGTAAGGCAAAGGACACTGTCAAAAGGACAAAACAGCAACCAACAAATTGGGAAAAGATCTTCACCAATTCTACATCAGATAGAGGGCTAATATCCAATATATATAAAGAACTCAAGAAGTTAGACTCCAGAAAACCAAACAACCCTATTAAAAAATGGAGTACAGAGTTAAACAAAGAATTCTCACCTGAAGAACTTAGGATGGCAGAGAAGCATCTTAAAAAATGCTCAATTTCATTAGTCATTAGGGAAATGCAAATCAAAACAACCCTGATATTTCACCTTACACCAGTCAGAATGACTAAGTTTAAAAATTCAGGAGACAGCAGGTGTTGGCGAGGATGTGGAGAAAGAGGAACACTCCTCCACTGCTGGTGGGGATGCAAATTGGTACAACCACTCTGGAAATCAGTCTGGCGGTTCCTCAGAAAACTGGGCACCTCACTTCCAGAAGATCCTGCTATACCACTCCTGAGCATATACTCATAGGATTCCCCAGCATGTAATAAGAACACATGCTCTACTATGTTCATAGCAGCCCTATTTATAATTGCCAGATGCTGGAAAGAACCCAGGTATCCCTCAACAGAAGAGTGGATGCAAAAAATGTGGTATATCTACACAATGGAGTACTATTCAGCCATTAGAAACAATAAATTCATGAAATTCTTAGACAAATGAATGGACCTAGAGAACATCATACTAAGTGTGGTAACCCAGACCCAAAAGTTGAATCATGGTATGCACTCACTAATAAGTGGATATTAACCTAGAAACCTGGATTACCCAAAACATAATCGACACATCAAATGAGGTACAAGAAGAAAGGAGGAGTGGCCCCTGGGTTCTTTCCAGCTTCTGGCTACAAATAGGGCTGCTATGAACATAGTGGAGCATGTGTCCTTATTGCATGCTGAAGAATCCTCTGGATATATGTCCAGTAGTGGTATAACAGGGTCCCAAGGAAGTGTCATGCCCAGTTTTCTGAGGAACCACCAGACTGATTTCCAAAGTGGTTGCACCATCTTGCAATCCCACCAGCAGTGGAGGAGTGTTCCTCTTTCTCCACATCTTCGCTAACACCTGCTGTCTCCTGAGTTTTTTACCTTAGCCATTCTGACTGGTGTGAGGTGAAATCTCAGGGTTGTTTTGATTTGCATTTCCCTAGTGACTAATGATGTTGAACATTTCTTAAGGTGTTTCTCAGCCCTCAGAAGTTCTTCATGTGAAAATTCTTTGTTTAGCTCCGTACCCCACTTTTTAATGGAGTTTTTTGGTTCTCTGCGTTCTACTTTCTTGAGTTCTTTGTATATATTAGATATTAGCCCTCTGTCGAATTTAGGGTTGGTGAAGATCCTTTCCCAGTCTGTTGGTTGATGTTTTGTCCTTTTGACAGTGTCCTTTGCCTTACAGAAACTTTGTAGTTTCAAGAGGTCCCATTTGTCAATTCTTGATCTTAGAGCAAAAGCTATTGGTGTTCTATTCAGGAACTTTTCCCCTGTGCCCATGTCCTTCAGGATCTTCCCCAGTTTCTTTTTGATTTGTTTCAGTGTGTCAGGTTTTATGTGGAGGTCCTTGATCCATTTGGAGTTGAGCTTGGTACAAGGAGATAAGAATGGATTGATGCACATTCTTCTGCATGCTGACATCCAATTGAACCAGCACCATTTGTTGAAAAGACTATCATTTTTCCACTGGATGCTTTCAGCTCCTTTGTCGAAGACCAAGTGACCATAGGTGTGTTGGTTCATTTCTGGGTCTTCAATCCTATTCCATTGATCCGCTTGCCTGATATTGTACCAATACCATGCAGTTTTTATCACTATTGCTCTGTAGTAGAGTTTAAAGTCTGGGATATTGAATCCCCATGAAGTTCTTTTACTCTTGAGAATAGTTTTAGCTATCCTGGGTTTTTTGTTATTCCAGATGAATTTGAGAATTGCTCTTTCTAGCTCTATGAAGAACTGGGTTGGGATTTTTATGGGGATAGCATTGAATCTGTAGATTGCCTTTGGCAAGATGGCCATTTTAACTATATTAATCCAGCCAATCCACGAGCATGGAAGGTTTTTCCATTTCTGAGATCTTCTTTGATATCCTTCTTCAGAGATCTGAAGTTCTTGTCATATAGGTCTTTCACTTGTTTGGTTAGAGTCACCACAAGATACTTTATGCTGTTTTTAGCTATTGTGAAGGGGGTCATTTCCCTGCCAGGGGTTTGCCTGCACTCAGGAACTGAGCACATAGGCAGGTTTGTCTGCCAGCCTGCGGGCTCGGGGCCCCTGTCCTGCCTAGGAAGCTGTGGAAGGAGAGAGCCCTGTGGCAATATTTGCTGTCTGCAGGGACACAAAAGGATCACTAGGCACTGTATCAGCCTGAGGTTTAGATTTCTGGTGGTGCAAACCGCCAGGGGTCTGCCTGCACTCAGGAACTGAGCACATAGGCGGTTCATCTGCATGCCAGTCCATCGCGGGACCTGTGTCCTATGTGAGAATCAACAGAAGGAGTGACCCCCACCACAACTTCTTCCCTCCATAATAGAGCAGACAGAGAACACCTGGTTGACCTTGACAACCTAAGTATAACATTGCTTGAGGCAAGACTGAGAAGGGCTCCAAAGGCACAAAAGAGGAAGCCAGCATATCAGTAATCTGTGCCAGAAGAAACCCAGTCATCCAGTGGTGCAGAGATAATCTTAAAGATCCACAGTAGGTTGAAGCACCAGCCAGTGACAATAAGACCATCTAACTCCTGGGAGAACCAGATGGCTAAAGGCAAATGTAGGAATGTTACTAACAGAAACCAAGGCATCATGTCAGCATCTGAACCCAAGTCTCCAACATTAACAAGTCCTGGATACCCCAGCACACCAGAAAAACAAGATTTGGATTTAAAATCACTGGTCATGTTGCTGGTACAGGAACACATGAAGGACATACTTAAAGAAATTCAGGAGAAAATGGATCAAAAATTAGAAGCCCTTACAAGGGAAACACAAAAATCATTGAAAGAATTTCAGGAGAATACAAAAGCCAATAAGGAGGAAACGCAAAAATCAGTTAAAGAAATACAGGAGAACCTTGATCAATAGCAGAAGTCATGAAAGAGGAAACATAAAAATCGCTTAAAGAATTAGAGGAAAACACAAACAAGCAAATGACAAAACTGAGCAAAAACTTCCAGGATCTAAAAATAGAAGGAGAAACAACTAAGGAAGCACAAAGGGAGACAACTTTGGAGATAGAAAACCTTGGGAAGAAATCAGGGACCATAGACGCAAATATCAACAACAGAATACAAGAGACAGAAGAAAGAATCTCAGATGCCAAAGATACCATAGAAACCATGGACACAACAGTTAAAGAAAATGCAAAATGCAAAAAGGTTGTAACCCGAAATACCCAGGAAATACAGGACACAATGAGAAAGCCAAATCTAGGGATTATAGGTATTGATGAGAGTGAAGATTTACAACTTAAAGGGCCAGCAAATATCTTCAACAAAATTATGGAAGAAAAACTTCCCTAACCTAAAGAGAGAGATGCCCATGAATATACAAGAAGCCTACAGAACTCCAAACAGACTGGACCAGAACAGAAATACCTCCTGTCATATAATAATCAAAACCCCAAATGTACTAAACAAAGAAAGAATACTTAGGGCCGTAAGAGAAAAAGGGCAAGTAACATATAAAGGAAGACCTATCAGAATTACACCAGATTTCTCACCAGAAACCATGAAAGCTAGAAGATCCTGGGCGGAGCTCATGCAGACTCTAAGAGAACACAAATGCCAGCAGAGACTACTATACCCAGCGAAACTCTCAATTAATATAGATGGAGAAACCAAGGTATTCCATGACAAAACCAAATTAACACAATATCTTTCTACAAACCCAGCCCTACAAAGGTTAATAGGGGGAAAGCACCAGTACAACGAGGGAAACTATATCCTGGAAAGAGGAGGATATTAAGCTTCTTTCATCAAACCCAAAGAGGATAACCACACATGTATAAAATAAAATAAAAAAAATGTTAGGAAACAATAACCACTACTCCTTGATATCTCTTAACATCAATGGACTCAATTCCCCAATAAAATGACATAGACTAATAGACTGGTTACAAAAACAGAACCCTACATTCTGCTGCATACAGGAAACACACCTCAATGTCAAAGACAAAAACTACCTTAGAGTAAAAGGCTGGAAGACAATTCTATAAGCAAATGGTCCCAGGAAACAAGCCGGAGTTGCCATTCTAATTTCAAATAAAATTGACTTTCAACTTAATGTCGTCAAAAGAGACATGGAAGGTCACTACTTGCTGGTCAAAGGAAAAATCCAACAAGAAGAACTCTCAATCCTGAACATCTATGCCCCAAATACAAAGGTGCCCTCATTCATAAAAGAAATTTAATAAAGCTCAAAGTACACATTGCACCTAACACAATAATTGTGGGTGACTTCAACACTCCATTTTCACCATTGGACCGATCAGGAAAACAGAAAGTAAACAGGGAGACAATGAAACTAATTGAAGCTTTGAACCAATTTGAGTTAACAGATATATATAGAACTTTTTATCCCAAAACAAAAGAATATACCTTTTTCTCAGCACCTCATGGTACCTTCTACAAAATAGATCATATAGTTAGTCACAAGACAGACCTCAACAAATATAAGAAGATTGAAATAATCCCATGCCTCCTATCAGATCACTATGGAGTAAAAGTGGTCTTTAGTAACAGTAAAAACAACAGAAAGCCCACATACACATGGAAACTGAATAATACTCTACTCAATGATACCTTGGTAAAGGAAGAAATAAAGAAAGAAATCAAAGATTTCTTAGAATTTAATGAAAATGAAGGCACAACATACACAAATCTATGGGACACAATGAAAGCAGTACTAAGAAGAAAACTCATAGCTTTGGGTGCCTCCAAAAAGAAATTCGAGAGAGCTCACACTAGAAGATTAACGGAACAACTGAAAACCCTGGAACAAGAGGAAGCTAATTCACCCAGGAGGAGGAGAAGACAGGAAATCATCAAACTCAGGGCTGAAATCAATCAAGTAGAAACCAAGAGAACCATACAAAGAATCAACAAGACCAAAAGCTGGTTCTTTGAAAAAATCAACAGGATAGAGAAACCGTTAGCCAGACTAACCAAAGGGCACAGAGAAAGTATCCAAATTAACAAAATTAGAAATGAAAACGGAGATATTACAACAGAAACCGAGGAAATTCAAAAAATCATCAGATCCTACTACAAAAACCTGTACTCAACACAACCTGAGAATGTGGAGGAAATGGACATTTTCTTAGACAGATACCAATTACCAAAATTAAACCAGGATCAAATAGACCATCTAAACAGACCCATAACCCCTAAAGAAATAAAAGGGGTCATAGATAGGCTTCCAACCAAAAAAAGCACAGGACCAGATAGTTTCAGTGCAGAATTCTATCATATGTTCAAAGAAGACTTAGCACCAATACTCTTCAAACTTTTCCACCAAATAGAAACAGAAGGAACACTACCCAACTCCTTCTTCGAAGCCACTATTATGCTGATACCAAAACCACACAAAGATCCAACTAAGAATGAGAATTTCAGGCCAATTTCCCTTATGAATATCGATGCAAAAATACTAAATAAAATTCTTGCCCACCGAATCCAAGAACACATCAAAATGATCATCCACCATGATCAAGTAGGCTTCATCCCAGGGATGGTTCAATATAAGGAAATCCATAAATGCTATCCACTACATAAACAAACTCAAAGAAAAAAACCACATGATCATTTCATTAGATGCTGAAAAAGCATTTGACAAAATTCAGCATCCTTTCATCCTAAAAGTCTTGGAAAGGACAGGAATTCAAGGCCCATATCTAAACATAGTAAAAGCAATATACAGCAAACCGGTAGCCAACATCAAACTAAATGGAGAGAAACTTGAAGCAATCCCACTAAAATCTGGGACTAGACAAGGCTGCCCCCTCTCTCCATATCTTTTCAATATAGATCTTGAAGCCCTAGGTAGAGCAATTCGACAACATAAGGAGGTCAAAGGGATACAAATTGGAAAGGAAGAAGTCAAACTATCAATATTTGCAGATGATATGATCGTATACTTAAGTGACCCTAAAAACTCTACTAGAGTTTTGTATTTCTTAATCAACAGTATTCCCTGAAATTTAGGGAATGAGTGCCATTTCAATATTCATGTTACTATTGACCACTTATTCTTTTTTTTTATTCGATATAATTTATTTACATTTCAAATGATTTCCCCTTTTCTAGCCCCCCCCCCCACTCCCCGAAAGTCCCGTAAGCCCCCTTCTCTTCCCCTGTCCTCCCTCCCAACCCTTCCCAGTTCCCCGTTCTGGTTTTGCCAAATACTGTTTCACTGAGTCTTTCCAGAACCAGGGACCACTCCTGCTTTCTTCTTGTATCTCATTTGATGTGTGGATTATGTTTTGGGTATTCCAGTTTTCTAGGTTAATAACCACTTATTAGTGAGCGCATACCATGATTCACCTTTTGAGTCTGGGTTACCTCACTTAGTATGATGTTCTCTAGCTCCATCCATTTGCCTAAGAATTTCATGAATTCATTGTTTCTAATGGTTGAATAGTACTCCATTGTGTAGATATACCACATTTTTTGTATCCACTCTTCTGTTGAGGGATACCTGGGTTCTTTCCAGCATCTGGCAATTATAAATAGGGCTGCTATGAACATAGTAGAGCATGTATCCTTATTACATGGTGGGGAATCCTCTGGGTATATGCCCAGGAGTGGTATAGCAGGATCTTCTGGAAGTGAGGTGCCCAGTTTTCGGAGGAACCGCCAGACTGCTTTCCAGAGTGGTTGTACCAATTTGCAACCCCACCAGCAGTGGAGGAGTGTTCCTCTTTCTCTGCACCCTCTCCAACACCTGCTGTCTCCTGAATTTTTAATCTTAGCCATTCTGACTGGTGTAAGATGAAATCTTAGGGTTGTTTTGATTTGCATTTCCCTAATGACTAATGAAGTTGAGCATTTTTTAAGATGCTTCTCCGCCATCCGAAGTTCTTCAGGTGAGAATTCTTTGTTTAACTCTGTACCCCATTTTTTAATAGGGTTGTTCGGTTTTCTGGAGTCTAACTTCTTGAGTTCTTTATATATATTGGATATTAGCCCTCTATCTGATGTAGGATTGGTGAAGATCTTTTCCCAATTTGTTGGTTGCCGATCTGTCCTCTTGATGGTGTCCTTTGCCTTACAGAAACTCTGTAACCTTATGAGGTCCCATTTGTCAATTCTTGCTCTTAGAGCGTATGCTATTGGTGTTCTGTTCAGAAACTTTCTCCCTGTACCGATGTCCTCAAGGGTCTTCCCCAGTTTCTTTTCTATTAGCTTCAGAGTGTCTGGCTTTATGTGGAGGTCCTTGATCCATTTGGATTTGAGCTTAGTACAAGGAGACAAGGATGGATCAATTCACATTCTTCTGCATGCTGACCTCCAGTTGAACCAGCACCATTTGTTGAAAAGGCTATCTTTTTTCCATTGGATGTTTTCAGCCTCTTTGTCGAGGATCAAGTGGCCATAGGTGTGTGGGTTCATTTCTGGATCTTCAATCCTGTTCCATTGATCCTCCTGCCTGTCACTGTACCAATACCATGCAGTTTTTAACACTATTGCTCTGTAGTATTGCTTGAGGTCAGGGATACTGATTCCCCCAGATTTTCTTTTGTTGCTGAGAATAGTTTTAGCAATCCTGGGTTTTTTGTTGTTCCAGATGAATTTGATAATTGCTCTTTCTAACTCTGTGAAGAATTGAGTTGGGATTTTGATGGGTATTGCATTGAATCTGTATAGTGCTTTAGGCAAAATGGCCATTTTAACTATATTGATTCTACCGATCCATGAGCATGGGAGGTTTTCCCATTTTTTGAGGTCTTCTTCCATTTCCTTCTTCAGAGTCTTGAAGTTCTTGTCATACAGATCTTTCGCATGTTTGGTAAGAGTCACCCCAAGATACTTTATACTGTTTGTGGCTATTGTGAAGGGGGTCATTTCCCTAATTTCTTTCTCAGCCTGCTTATCCTTTGAGTATAGGAAGGCCACTGATTTGCTTGAGTTGATTTTGTAACCTGCCACTTTGCTGAAGTTGTTTATCAGCTGTAGGAGCTCTCTAGTGGAGTTCTTTGGGTCACTTAGGTAGACGATCATGTCGTCTGCAAATAATGATAGTTTGACTTCCTCCTTTCCAATTTGTATCCCTTTGACCTCCTTATGTTGTCGAATTGCCCGAGCTAGTACCTCAAGTACAATATTGAAAAGATAAGGAGAAAGGGGGCAGCCTTGTCTGGTCCCTGATTTCAGTGGGATTGCTTCAAGTTTCTCTCCGTTTAGTTTGATGCTGGCTACCGGTTTGCTGTATATTGCTTTTACTATGTTTAGGTATGGGCCTTGAATTCCTGTTCTCTCCAAGACTTTAAGCATGAAAGGATGCTGAATTTTGTCAAATGCTTTTTCAGCATCCAATGAAATGACCATGTGGTTTTGTTCTTTGAGTTTGTGACCACTTATTCTTGCTCTCAATCTTGGTCACAGACATTTTTCATTAAATTTGGGGATGATTACTACAGACATTCATAATTGTCCAAAGTTGTGAGAATAATTGGTTGTCTTTTTTGACCATAAGTTTCAATTGTGCAGTTGTCATGTTTTAATTTGTATCTTACCTAAATAGAATTTGGGGATTGCCATTATTCAATGTATTTTCAGTTATTTCTCATACTTCTCATCCACACACTTTCCATATTTTTTCCACTTTATTTTCTTTTCCTCACTTCTAAAATACTATATATTTTTTAATATTTTTATTTTCAATATTTTTTGTTTACATTCCAAATGATTTCCCCTTCCCGGATCTCCCCTCCCCATATGTCCCATAAACCTTCTTCACTTAATATTAATATCATTAATTCTAAAGGTCTGCAAAATACATTTTACCTAGATTTTTTTCTAGATTTTTTTCATCTATGTGCCTTATTAGTAGACATAATGGAAGTACACAAATGTTATTACACCAATTTGTCATGAGGCTTGCTTCACTACTAAATCACTGTATCTTACTGTAATTGCTTCTGGTGTAAAAATTAGGGGAAGCATAAACAAGAATGAAAATTTTCAGCAAGACTGTTGAAAATATATACTAGAAAGAAATAGGGGAAATGAGTCAATCAATAGAATACGCATAGTGTAAAACATCATTAGTAGGCAAGGCCAAGAAGAATTTTAGGCATGCTACATGCTACAAATTGAATAAAATAATATATTCAGACATATCAAAATAAAAATTATAAATAGATGACCAACACTTTTAAGAAATCGTGGTTATACTCAAGATACCAAGTCTAAAATTCCATGGGGCAGAGGATCTGAAATAAAATATAAAAGTGGTTCCTTCCAATTTGAACCTGCACTAGGAACAGACCTAGGGTGTTGGCTCTGCACCCACTCCAACTACACCCAGAGAGAGCTTGACTCCCAGGTGCTCTGACACCCCCAGGATCACAGGATCACCAAATCATAGAGGAAGCTTGACTCTTGGGAGATCAGATACATTCAGGAGAACTTGAGCTCTGACACATTCAAGAAAACAGTTGAGGCAAAAACATCTTTCCCAACACTCAGCATAACTGGGAACCCCACAGAAACCAGGGAGACATGAACCCCCATCCGGCCAGAGGCAGGGGTTCCTACCAAGTTACATCTAATCCTGGAGCAGAACCAAGGCTCTAGCTCCACAACCAGGTCTGCAACACCCAGAGAAATCTTGACCCACAGGAGTTCTAAAACAGCAGGATCTCAGTAGCTTGGTCACACCAATCGTTTAGGATCTTAGAGGCAGCTTGACTCCCAGGAGATTTGATACACCCAGGATCTCAGAATCACAGGATCACAGAATCACAGGATTACAGAGACAGCTGGACTCGGAGGAGTTCTGACACAACCAGGATCGCAAGAGAGACAGGATCTAGTCATAGACAGCAAGGGCAGTTAGCAGTAGAGAAAACCAGATGGCAAACAGCAAGTATAAGAACATAAGCAGCAGAAAACAATGTCTCTTGACAACATCAGACTCAGTTCTCCCAACACACCAAGCTCTGGGCACCATAGCACACCTGAAAAACCAAGATTCACATCTAAAATTCCATCTCATGAATATGATAGAAGAAATTAAGGAGGACAAAAATAACTCACTTAAAGAAATACAGGTAAACAAGTGGAGGCCTTTAAAGAGGAAACAAATAAATCTCTTAAAAAATATAGAAAGACACAATCAAACAGGTAAAGTAATTGAAACAAATAAATCTCTTAAAAAATATAGAAAGACACAATCAAACAGGTAAAGTAATTGAACAAAAGTATCCAGGATCAAAAAATAGAAGTAGAAATATTAAAGAAAACAAAAAGGGGAGACAACCGTAGAGATATAAAAGTTAGAAAACAGAGCATGAGTCACAAACACAAGCAAGGGTAACTAACAGAATATAAGAGATAGAAGAGAGAATCCCAGGAATAGAAGATATTCTAGAAGAAATTGACACAACAGTCAAAATTCAAAAAGCAAAAAGCTTTGAACTCAAAACTTCAAAAAATCCATGATACAATGAAAACACTGAACCTAAAAATAGTAGGTATAGAAGAAAGTGAAAATTCCCAACTCAAAAAGCCAGTAAATATCTTCAATAAAATTATAGAGGAAAACTTCCCTAATGTAAAGAAAGAGATGCCCATAAATATACAAGAACTCCAAATATATTGGCCCAGAAAAGAAATTCCTCCCATCACAAAATAATCAAAACACCAAATGCACTAAAAAAATAAAGAATATTAAAAGCAGTAAGGGGAAAAGGTCAAGTATAAAAGCAGGCCTATCAGAATTACACCAGCCTTCTCAAAAGAGTCTCTAAAAGCCAGAAAATCTTGGGCAGATGTCAAACAGACCCTAAGAGAACAAGATGGCCATCCCAGGCTACTATAGCCAGAAAAACATTCAATTGCCATAGAGGGAGAAACCAAAATATTCTATGACAAAAACAAATTTAAACAATATATTCCCAGACCTTTAGGGCTATTTCTGCGGGGAAGACCCTTGAGGACATGGGCAAAGGGGAAAAGTTCCTGACCAATTGCTTATGCTCTAAGATCAAGAATTGACAAATGGGACCTCATAAAACTACAAAGTTTCTGTAAGACAAAGGACACTGTCAAAAGGACAAAACGTCAACCAACAGATTGGGAAAGGATCTTCACCAACCCTAAATCTGACAGAGGGCTAATATCTAATATATACAGAGAACTCAAGAAGGTAGAACCTAGATAACCAAATAACCCCATTAAAAAGTGGGGTCCTCAGCTAAACAAAGATTTTTCACATGAAGAACTTCTGAGAGCTGAGAGAAACACCTTAAGAAATGTTCAACATCATTAATTATTAGGGAAATGCAAATCAAAACAAACCTGAGATTTCACCTCATACCAGTCAGAATGGCTAAGGTCAAAAACTCAGGAGACAGCAGGTGTTGGCGAAGATGTGGAGAAAGAGGAAAACTCCTCCACTGCTGGTGGGATTGTAAGATGGTACAACCACTTTGGAAATCAGTCAGGCGGTTCCTCAGAAATCTGGACATGACACTTCCAGAAAACCCTGCTATATCACTCCTGGGCATATTCCCAGAGGAATCAACAGCATGTAATAAGGACACATGCTCCACTATGTTCACAGAAGTCCTATTTGTAGTAGCCAGAAACTGGAAACAACCCAGTTATCCCTCAATGGAGGAATGGATACAAAAAATGTGGTATATTTACACAATGGAGTACTATTCAGCCATTAGAAACAATGAATTCATGAAATTCATAGACAAATGGATGGAGCTGGAGAACATCATACTAAGTGAGGTAACCCAGTCTCAAAAGATCAATCATGGTATGCACACACTAATAAGTGGATATTAGCCTAAAAAATTGGAATACCCAAAAAATAATCCACATATTAAATGATGTCCAAAAAGAACAGAGGAGTGGCCCCTGGTTCTGGAAAGACTCAGTGAAACAGTGTAGGGGAATTCCAGAACAGGGAAGTGGGGAGGAGTAGATGGAGGAACAGGGGGAGGGAAGAGGGCTTATGGGACTTGCTGGGAGTGGGGACCCAGAAAAGGGGAAATCATTTGATATGTAAATAAAGAATACTTCGAATTAAAAAAAAAGATTTTTAACGGGATCCAAATTTATATATATATATATATATATATATATATATATATCCCCACCAATTCAGTCCTAAAGAGGATATTAAAAGGAAAACTCCAACAAAAAGAGGGAAACTAAACCCAAGAAAAAGAAAAAAAAAACCCTAATCTTCATAAATGAAACTCCAAAGAAGAAAACCACACAAGCATAATTCCATGTTTAACAAGAAAAATAGCAGGGAGTAACAATAATTGGTTCTTAATATCTCCCTAGATCAATGGACTAAATGCCCCAATAAAATGACACAGTCTATCAGGACACATATATAAACAGAACCCAGAATTTTGCTGTATATAGGAAACATACCTCAGTGACAAAGACAAACACTAGTCAAAAAAAAAAAAAAAAAAAAAAAAACTGGAAAAATATTTCCCAGGGAAATGGTCCCAAGAAACAAGTTGGAGTAGCAATTTTCATATCCAATTAAATATACTTTCAACCAAAATTATCCAAAAAAAAAAAAGATGTTGAAGGACACTATGTACTCATCAATGGAAAAATCCTCCAAGAGGAACTCTCAATTCTGAATATTAGTGCCCCAAATGCAAAGGCACCCACATGAAATGGAAGATTTTATAGGCAGATACCAAGTGCCAAGGTTAAATCATAATTAGATAAACCATCTAAACCATCTAAAAGTCCTACAAGCAATAATTACATTTAAATCTCCCAAACTAAATATTCCCAGGACCAGATAGTTTTAGTACAGAATTCTACGACACCAATACTTCCCAAATTATATCATAAAATAGAAACAGAAGGAACATGACCTAATACATAACATGAAGGCACAGTTACACTAATATCTAAACCAAACAAACACCCAACAAAGAAAGAGAACTTCATATTCCTTCATGAATATTGTTATAATAATACCCAATAAAATTCTTGAAAACCCATCCATGAACACGTCAGAACGATTACTCACCATGATCAAGTAGGCTTCATCCCAGCCATACAGGGATGGTTCAGTATACATATGAAAATCAATCAATGTAATCCACTGTACAAACAAACTTGAACAAAGAAACCACATATCATCTCATTAGATGCTGGAAAAGCCTTTTACAAAATGCAAAACTGCTTCATGATAAAAGTATTGGAGAGAATAGAAAGTCAATGTTCATACCTAAATATAATAAAAGCAATATACAGCAAGCTAACAGCCAACACCAATCTAAATAGAGAGAAACGTGAAGCAATCCCACTAAAATCAGGGATTAGATAAGACTGTTTACTCTCCCACTATCTATTCAATATAGAACTTGAAGTTCTAGCCAGAGCAACTAGGCAAACAAAAGATCAAAGGGATAAAATTTGGAAAGGAGTAAGTCAACATATGACTATTTGCAGATGATATGGTAGTATAAGTTAAGTGACACCAAAATATCCAGGAGAGAACTCCTACATCTTAAAAACAACTTCAACAATCTGTCTAGATTTGTACTTTACTCAAACAAATCAGTAGCTTACCTCTAAAAACACCGAGAAAGAAATTAGTGGAATGACATCCTTCACAATAGTCACAAATAATATGAAATACCTTGGTGTGACTAACCAAGCAAGCAAATGATCTGTATGTAAAGAAATTCAAGTCTCTGAAGAAAGAAAGGATTAATATATTAACAGAGTAAAAATGACCATCTTTCCTAAAATATTCTACAGATTCAATGCAAACTCCATGAAAATTCTTATTCAATTCTTCAAAGAGATAGAAAGAACAATTGTTAAATTTATCTGGAATAACATAAAACCCAGTATACAAAATCCATTCTCAACAATAAAAGGACTTCATCACCTTCACCTTTCTCTCTTGCTTTTCTGCTGTATATTTAATGTTGTTATGTTATGTTAGGGAGATCCATTTCTGCCGCTATTTGATATTCTGTTCTTTGTACCTCATACACTTTGATAAACATGTCTCTGTTCTTAAATTTGCGTAAAATTATTCTGCGTTTTTTCCGACATTATATTCTCTGGTTTTGATATGAGTTTGTTCTCCTTGTTCTATATAAATTATCCATTGGACGGGTCTTTTTATAATGTCCCAAATTTCCCGCATATTTTGTTCATGAAAAACTTTTAGTTTATCATTTTCATTATATGAATGAACAATTTCCTCTCTAATGTCTTCAAGACCTAATGTTCTCTTTTCCACTTGATCCAGGCTTTCGGTGATACTTTCCTCTGAACTCTTTGTATGATTCATTTAGATTTTCATTTCAAGGTTCATTTGGGCTATTCAACAAAGATTCTTTTCTTTCTTTCATTTTTTTTGAAAAGCATGGTCTTTTATTGAAAAAGGAAGTAAAAACATTTTATGATAAAATTGAAGATTTACATGGAAAAGTGTTTCTGATAAAATAGAAGACATATATAGAAAACACGATAAATTTGACAATTTTCATGGAAAATTAAAGAGTAAAGTGGTAGACACAAAAACATATCAAAATTAATTGAAAAGGAAGTAGAAATATTTTACAATAGAATTTCAGATTTACATGGAAATTATTTCTGATAAAATTTTAGAAAAATATAAACATGTTAAAATTGAAGATTATCATGAAAATAATACAGATTAAATGGTAGACATAGAAAATATTAAATTAATTGAAAGAAGAATTACAAACATTTTCTGATAAAATTGAAGATGTACATAAAAGTATTTCTGTTAGCCTATATCTTTTTATTGGGGAATTGAATCCATTGATGTTAAGAGATGCATGCTCCATTATGTTCATAGCAGCCTTATTTATAATAGCTAGAAGCTGGAAAGAACCCAGATGCCCCTCAAAGGAGGAATGGATACAGAAAATGTGGTATATTTACACAATGGAATACTACTCAGCAATTAGAAACAATGAATTCACAAAATTGTTAGGCAAATGGTTTGATCTGGAAAATATCATCCTAAGTGAGGTAACCCAATCACAAAAGAATACACATGGAATGCAATCTCTGATAAGTGGATATTAATTAGCCCAGAAGCTCTGAATACCCAAGGCACAAATTGCATAACAAATGACTCCCATGAAGAAGTATGGAGAGGGTCCTTATCCTGGAAAGGATTGATCTAGCATGGGAAGGGAATATAAAGACAGAGAAAAAGGAGGGAGGTGATTGAAGAAGGGATGGAGAGAAGAAGGTTTATGGGACATATGGGGAGGGAGGATCCGCGAAAGGGGAAATGATTTGGAATGTAAACAAAGAATTTAGAAAATAAAAATATTTTTAAAAAAGAGATATTAAAGGAGTAGTGATTGTTGCTTTCTGTTATTTTGATGTTATTTTTGTATTTGTGTGGTTATCTTCTTTTGAGTTTGTTGGAAGATTACTTTCTTGCTTTTTCTAGGGTGTAGATTCCCTCCTTGTGTTGGAGTTTTCCATCTATTATCCCTTGTAGGGCTGGATTTGTGGGAAGATATTGTGTAATTTGGTTTTATCATGGAATATCTTTTTTTCTCCATCTATGGTGAATTGAGAATTTTGCTGGATATAGTAGTCTGGGCTGGCATTTGTGTTCTCTTAGGGTCTGTATGTGATCTGCCCACAATCTCCTAGCCTTCATAGTCTCTGGTGAGAAGTCTGGTGTAATTCTGATAGGTCTGCCTTTATGAGTTAATTGACATTTTTCCCTTACTGTTTTAATATTCTTTATTTGTTTAGTGCATTTGGTATTTTGATTATTATGTGACAGAAGGACTTTCTGGTCTGATCAAGTCTGTTTAGAGTTCTGTGGGCTTCTTTTAAGTTCATGGGCATCACTTTCTTTAGGTTAGGGAAGTTTTCTTCTTTAATTTTGTTGAAGATATTTACTGGCCCTTTAAGTTGGAAATCTTCAATCTCTTCTATACCTATAATCTTTAGGTATGGTCTTCTCATTGTATCCTGGATGTTTTGGGTTACAATCTTTATGCATTTTGCATTTTGACTGTTGTTGTGTCAATGATTTCTATGGTATCTTCAGCACCTGATATTCTTTCCTTTGTCTCTTGTATTCTGTTGTTATGACTCCTGAATTATTTCCAAGGTTTTCTATCTCCAGAGATGTCTCACTTTGTGATTTCTTTATTGTTTCTACTTCCATTTTTAGATCCTGGATGGTTTTATTCAGTTCCTTCATTTAATTGTTTGTGTTTTCCTGTAATTCTTTAAGGCATTTTTGTGTTTCCTCTTTAAGTGCTTCTGCCTGTTGACCCATGTTCTCTCCTGTATTTTCTCAAGGGAGTTATTTAAGTCTTTCTTGAAGCCATCTTTTAGCATCATGAGATACTATTTTAAATCCAACTCTGGCTTTTCTAGTGTGGTCAGGTATCTGAGACTTGCTGTGGTGAGAGAACTGGGTTCGGATGTTGCCAAGTAGCCTTGGTTTCTGTTGGTAGAGTTCTTGTGTTTGCCTTTTGCCATCTGGTTATCTCGGTATTGCTGTCTCTGTCTGGAGCTTGTCCCTCTTGTGGACCTGTAAGCCTGTTTCTGTACTCCCGGGAGACTAACTCTTTTCGGGCAGGGTCTGTGCACAGAAGGCTGTGGAGCCGCCTGGCTCCCTGATGCAAATGGTGGTGGGAAGACTTCTGTCCCAGCTGCTCCATTGATCATATGACCTGTGTGCTCCTAGTTGTTCTCCTCCAGAGAGAAGGTGAAGATCTCACCTCCATGCTCAGAAGTGAAAGAACTGCTGGGAGATCACTCTCTCCTGGTAGGCCTTGCACAGAAGGCCGTGGAGCAGCCTAGATCCCTGGTGCAAATCAATTATTTTCTTTTTAAAAAATGCATTTTTTACTTTGAATTGTTTTCATAATTTCAATTCAGATGTTTAGACATTTCATCTTTATTCATATATTTGCATTATGCTGTTTGAGTTTCTTGAACATGTTTTGTACTTTTTTGAAAGAATGGATCTAAGCAACCTAATCATTAGTTTCAGGTTGGACTCCACATGGTGATGATTTGGAGTGGAGTGATGGATTGGGTGACTGATAGGCAGGAAAGCAGGGAAATCCATTACATAATTTTAAAATTAAAATAGGTGAGTATTGTTTGATACCATACAATTGCCAAAATCTCAATAGGAATTTAAAACAAGTCCATGATTAGTTTATCAGTGATTGCCCTGGGGACTACAATAACAATCTTAAAACAACTCAAAGTTTCTGTAAGGCAAAGGACACCTTCAAAAGGACAAAATGTCAACCAACAGACTGGGAAAGAATCTTCTGCAACCCTAAATCTGACAGAGGGCTAATATCTAATATATACAAAGAACTCAAGAAAGTAGAACCCAGAGATCCAAATAACCCCATTAAAAAGTGGGGTACAGAGCTAAACAAAGAATTTTCACATGAAGAACTTCGAAGAGCTGAGAAACACCTTAAGAAATGTTCAACATCATTAATTATTAGGGAAATGCAAATCAAAACAAGCCTGAGATTTCATGTCACATCAGTCAGAATGGCTAAGGTCAAAAATTCAGGAGACAGCAGGTGTTGGCAAGGATGTGGAGAAAGAGGAACACTCCTCCACTGCTGGTGGGATTGCAAGAAGGTGCAACCACTTTGGAACTCAGTCTGGCGGTTCCTCAGAAAACTGGGCATGTCACTTCCTGAGGACCCTGTTATACCACTACTGGGCATATATCCAGAGGATTCTTCAGCATGCAATAAGGACACATGCTCCACTATGTTCATAGCAGCCCTATTTGTAATAGCCAGAAGCTGGAAATAACCTAGATGTCCTTCAACTGAGGAATGGATACAAAAAATTGTGGTATATTTACACAATGGAGTACTATTCAGCCATTAGAAACAATGAATTCATGAAATTCTTAGACAAATGATGGAGCTGGAGAACATCATACTAAGTGAGGTAACCCAGTCTCAAAAGATCAATCATGGTATGCACTCACTGATAAGTGGATATTAGCCTAGAAACTTTGAATACCCAGGACATAATCCACAAATTAAATGATGTCCAAAAAGAATGGAGGAGTGGGCCCTGGTTCTGGAAAGACCCAGTGCAAGAGTATAGGGGAATTCCAGAACAGGGAAGGGGGAAGGGGGTAGATGGAAGAATAGGGGGACAGAAGAGGGTTTATGGGACTTGCGGGGAGTGGGGACCCAGAAAAGGGGAAATCATTTGCAATGTAAATAAAAATAAATAAATATAAAAAAAAGCTTTAAAAAAAACAAACAAACAAACAAAAACCCAACTCATTTTGGATTAAACTACCTACATTTTGAAAGTACTCGAAAGCTTAACTTTGTTGTCCTTTCTTTCCAGATATACCCCTTATTTTACTGAAAAAATATAACTAAATATTAACAAATATTTTTTACTATCATTGTTGCCTTATGTACTTTTAATTTTTACTGGAAATAGGTTCTTCTTTCATATGGTACATCTTAATGACAGTTTCCCTTCACTCCATTCCTCTTATGTTCCCCATCTCCATTTTCCCTCAGATCTACTTCTCTTCTATTTTCTTATAGATAGTAGCTTAGTATTTGTATATAGCTATTTTTGTTTTATGTTTGCATGTGCAAAATAGATGTTAAAACATAAATTTTGTACTTTCTTTTATATCTATCTGTGCAATTATGTTCATTAATGATTTTTATTACTTTATATGTGTTCCAACTACATTGTGGAATTATTTCATTTCATA
Organism: Apodemus sylvaticus; assembly: GCF_947179515.1. Lineage (NCBI taxonomy): Eukaryota > Metazoa > Chordata > Mammalia > Rodentia > Muridae > Apodemus > Apodemus sylvaticus. Next base: position 74,910,637 of record NC_067495.1, on the reverse strand, counting down.
CTGAGGATTGTCCTTCATATTGCGATGATAAATAATGTTATTCATATTAATATTATTTTTCCAAAGAATATCTTAACTCAGAATTTTATTTTTGCTGGATGTGGAATTTTTATCACTCTGAAAATATCATTATCACACTCCCTGTAATATTTTCTTATGAAAACTCAGCTATTAATCTACAATGATACTTATCTGATATTATATATTTCTTTTCCTTTCAGGTTTTTGTTGTATTTTGATAGCTTAGTTATAATGTTTCTAGGTATAGATCTATTCAAGAAAATTGAGGTTTCTTGACACTTATAAATGTGAGGATTGCACATTTTATCTAAAATAAGAAGTTAATATTTTTAAAGTTTATTTACTCATTCTTTTTCATTTCCATTGCCCTTTTAGATTTTCCATTAAGATTATGTCACTGTATTTGAGTGTCTGTCACAAGTCTGTGAGACTCTGTTAATTTTGGTCTGAATTTTGGCAACTATAATTATTAAACTGTAATTTCTGTCATCAAATATATGATCGTCCCGTCTCAGCCTCCTGATAGCTATGATTAGAAATATGCTGTCAGCACTTTTAATATTGGTCTGCATGTATAACTTGAAGATTAGTTTTCTGTTTCATATTTCTATCATGTTCTCCAAATTGAAGAATCTCAACTTCTGGAACAGTTTGGATTTACATTTTTTCACTCACTCTATTGCTTTTAAGGTGAATCATGTTTTTAGGCTTCCTTGTCTACCATTTCAGAAGTTCTCTATTTGTTTTGTGAATATATAAAATATGTATATGTGCAACATATATTCTTAATTCATTGTTAATTGCAGTGAACAATTGCATTTACCAGAATGCAGATCAAATGTGGTATGTGTTTTGTATTTTTTCATCACAAAATCTTTTAGTTAAAGGCTGGAGAGATGGTTCATTAAGAGTATCTATTGTTCTTCCAGAAGATCCCAGTTCATTTCCCAGCATTCCGATTGAGTGGCATTTTGCACTTCTATAATTTGAGCTCCAAGGGATCCAACATTCTTTGTGACTTTGGGGATAGAGTACTGACATATAACAACACAGACACACACACACACACACACACACACACACATACACACACAGAGAGAGAGAGAGAGACAGAGACAGAGACAGAGAAAGAGAGAAGAATCTCTCTTACCTAGAAATAAATTTTTTTAAAAAGTGTTTACAATCAGGCATTATTTAATCTCATGGTTTTATATCTAAAATACTTTTAATCTGTTCTACCAAATAAAAACTGTGACATAAGGACTTTCTTTAGATACCTGGAACATTATCACTTTAAAGTTTAATTGGAGACAATATTAGAGCCTCAGTTTTAAGATAGGAAAGTCCAGAAAAGTTTATAGAAAATGGAGAATTTTACATGTATCTCTGTTAACTCTCATTTCTCTCCGATCTTACCACATTTTTATAATTTATATCTGTGTCAAAATTACTATTACATTTTCACCTTAAATTGTTCTTGAGTTAATCAATTAATTAAGCTCTTGTGAGACAGTCTCAGTATACAAGTTGGCCTGAAACTTGCAATGCAGTCCAGGCTTTTGTCAAATATATAATTATTCTGATCCAGCCTCTTGTTATTTTTGATTACTAGACTGCAGCCTTTACGTTCATATCTGTTTGAACATTAACGTTTGAGAGTAGCCTTTCTGTTGTTGCCTAAATTTATGAGCTTGTTTGGATTTTAAGTTCCATTTAAATTTATGGTAGCACTGTACAATATTTTTTTCTATTTATACTATGCCGCTTATCAAAAAGAAAACAACATATTATTTTCTACTTTCAAAAAACAATAGGGAAAAAAGATAACATATGATTTGTAAATAAAGGAACAATAATAGATCCTCTTGAAATGTACAATTTGGCATAGTATTTTTAAAAAATAAATGAATAAGGGCCATCAGCAGTAGAACCAAGCTGACAGGGTCTAGGCAGACTCTGCGCCAACGACCACTGGCCATCGCTGGCCAGCCAGGCTGCAAGCAGTGGCAGATTTACAGCACCTTTCACCACACAGAAGCCACATCAGAACTCTGCCTCCCACCAGTCATTTACGAGGCTTCCATATTGGTTCTCGGATGCCAGAGAAATCAGACTGAGTGAGGTACGCAAATATAACCGGAGACCAACATTGCGGGGGTCTAAGCCCGACGGGCATTGGCCAGCACCCAGGCCCTGGGCTGCTCAGGGGGCCACTTGCCTGGGCCGGCGCTCACGCCACCACCATTTTGCCTACGGGAAGCCAGAGAGTCCTAGCAGGCAAAACCAAACCTGATAACAGGCATAGCCTGAGGCAGACATAGCAGGGGTCTCAGACGGTCAGGCCCTAGACTGCCCCCAGGCCCTGGGCTGCTCGGTAGGCCATCTGTGTGCCGACCTGGCCAAGAAGTTGTTAGCCGAGGACAGCCCACGCACGCATGTGAGCATTGCTGCCATTTTGCCTACGGGAACCCAGAGAGTCCTAGCAGGCAAAACCAAACCAGCTAAAAGGTGTAGACCGAGACTGACATAGCAGGGGTCTAAGACGGTCAGGCCCTGGACTGCACCCAGGCCCTGGGCTGCTCGGAGGGACATCTGTGTGCCGACCCGGCCAGAAGGTTGTTAGCCCAGCAGACTCTCCCAACACTCTCAGGGAGCATGCGCACGCCACGATCCTAGCCACCTGACAGACCCAATTAACACTCACAGCTGAGGGGAACTTTCCTCAGACATTGGCCTGCCAGGCTTTTGCCTAGACTCAGGGCCCGAGCAGCTAGGCTAGCCCCGTGTGCACCAACCCGGTTGGGAGTTCCGCTGCCCAGCAGAGTGATTACCACACAGGAAAGGTCCCTGCAGCATACAGCCTCAGCACTCCCTGAAGGAGCAAACAGGCAACATCTGGTTCACAGACACAATCTGGGGCAAAGAACACTAGGGCTTCAAGGGCACCCAAGAGGAGGACAGCACATGAGAAATCTGCAACAGGGGAAACCCTGTCATCCAGTGTTGCAGAAATAGCCCTAGAGCCTCTCAGGAGGCTGAAACACCAGCCAGAGACAAGACCAACTAGCTCCAGAGAACAAGATGGCAAAGGGCAAACGCACGAACACTACTAACAGAAATCTAGGCAATATGGCAGCATCTGAACCAAACTCTCCAACATCAGCAAGTCCTAGTTATGCCAACACACCAGAGAAACAAGATTTGGATTTAAAATCACTGTTCATGATGCTGCTAGAAGAACACAAAAAGGACATGAATGAATCTCTTAAAGAAATACAGGGGAACATGAATAAGCTAGAAACCCGTATAATGGAAACACAAAAATCACTTAAAGAAATGCAGGAGAATAAGGCCCAAGAGATAGAAGCCAATAAAGAAGAAAGGCAAAATAAATAAATAAATAAATAAATAAATAAATAAATAAATAAATAAATAAAAATAAAAACTTAAATGCAGGAGAACTTGAGTCAACAGGCAGAAGTCATGAAAGAGGAAACACAAAAATCTCTTAAAGAATTACAGGAAAACACAAAACAACAAATGATGGAACTGAGCAAAACCATCCTGGATCAAAAAAAGAAGTAGAAACGACTAAGAAATCACAAAGGGAGACAACTTTGGAGATAGAAAACCTTGAGAAGAAATCAGGGGACATAGATGCAAATATAAATAACAGAATACAAGAGATGGAAGAAAGAATCTCAGATGCTGAAGATACCATAGAAACCATTGACTCAACAGTCAAAGAAAATGGAAAATGCAAAAAGCTTGTATCCCAGAACATCCAGAAATCCAGGATACAATGAGAAGAGCAAACCTAAGGATTATAGGCATAGATGAGAGTGAAGATTTACAACAGAAAGGGCCAGCAAATATCTTCAACAAAATTATGGAAGAAAACTTTCCTAACTTAAAGAGAGAGATGCCTATGAATATACATGAAGCCTACAGAACTCCAAACAGACTGGACCTGAGCAGAAATATCTCCCATCACATAATAATCAAAACCCCAAATGCACTACACAAAGAATGAATATTAAAGGCAGTAAGAGAAAAAGGCCAAGTAACATATAAAGGAAGACCTATCAGAATCACAGCAGACTTTTCACTAGAGACCATGAGAGCTAGAAGATCCTGGGCAGATCTCATGCAGACTCTAAGAGAACACAAATGTCAGCCAAGACTACTATACCCAGCAAAACTCTCATTCACCATAGATGGAGAAACCAAGATATTCCATGACAAAACCAAATTTACACAATATCTTTCCACAAACCCAGATCTGCAAAGAATAATAGCAGGAAAACTCCAATACAAGGAGGGAAACTACACCCTGGAAAAAGCAAGATAGTTACCTTCCTTCAGCAAACCCAAAAGAAGATAACCACTCAAATATAAAAAGAACATCAAAAATGATAGGAAGTAATAATCACTATTCCTTAATATCTCTTAACATCAATGGACTCAATTGCCCAATAAAAAGACATAGACTAACAGACTGGATAAGGAAACAGGACTCTACAATTTGCTGGATACAGGAGACACACCTCAGTGTCAAAGATAAAAACTACCTTAGAGTAAAAGGCTGGAAGACAAACTTACAAGCCAATGGTCACAGGAAACGAGTAGGAGTAGTCATTCTAATATCAGATAAAATTGACTTTCAACCTAAAGTCATCAAATGAGACACAGAAGGACACTTCTTGCTGGTCAAAGGAAAAATCCACCAAGAAGAACGTTTCAATTCTGAACATCTATGCACCAAATGCAAGGGCACCTTCATTCGTAAAAGAAACTTTACTAAAGCTCAAAGCACACATTGCACCTAACACAATAATTGTGGGGGACTTCAACACTCCACTCTCCTCAATGCACCGATCGGGAAAACAGAAACTAAACAAGGACACAGTAAAACTAATTGAAGCTTTGGACCAATTGGATTTGACTGATATTTATAGAACATTTCACACTAAAGCAAAAGAATATACCTTTTTCTCAGCACCTCATGGTACCTTCTCCAAAATCGACCATATAATTGGTCACAAGGCAGACCTCAACAAATATAAGATGATCAAACTAATCCCATGCCTCCTATCAGATCACTATGGTGTAAGAGTGGTTTTCAATAGCAAAAACAACAGAAAGCCCACATACACATGGAGGCTGAATAATACTCTACTCAATGACACCTTGGCCAAAGAAGAAATAAAGAAAGAAATCAGAGACTTTTTAGAATTTAATGAAAATGAAGGCACAACATACACAAATCTTTGGGATACAATGAAAGCACTGCTAAGAGGAAATCTCATAGCCCTGAGTGCCTCCAAAAAGAAAATGGAGAGAGCATATACTAGCAGCTTAACAAGACACCTGAAAGTTCTGGAACAAAAAGAAGCAAATTCACCCAGGAGGAGTAGACGACAGGAAATCATCAAACTCAGGGCTGAAATCAATCAATTGGAAACAAAGAGAACCATAGAAAGAATCAACAAATCCAGGAGCTGGTTCTTTTAGAAAATCAACAAGATAGATAAACCCTTACCCAGACTGACCAAAGGGCACAGAGAAAGTATCCAAATTAACAAACTTAGAAATGAAAAGGGAGATACAACAACGGAAACTGAAGAAATCAAAAAAATCATCAGATTCTACTAAAAGAGCCTATACTCACCACAACTGGAGAATCTAGAGGAAATGGACAATTTCCTTGACAGATACCAAATACCAAAATTAAATCAGGACCAAATAGATTATCTAAACAGTCCCATAACGCCTAAAGAAATAGAAGGAGTCATAGAAAGTCTTCCAACCAAAAAAAGCACAGGAACAGATGGCTTCAGTGCAGAATTCTATCAGACCTTCAAAGAAGAGTTAACACCAATACTCTTCAAACTATTCCACAAAATAGAAACAGAAGGAACACTACCCAATTCCTTCTATGAAGCCACAATTACACTGATACCAAAACTACACAAAGATCCAACAAAGAAAGAGAACTTCAGACCAATTTCCCTTATGAACATCGATGCAAAAATACTCAATAAAATTCTTACCAACCGAATTCAAGAACACATCAAAACTATCATTCACCATGATCAAGTAGGCTTTATCCCGGGAATACAGGGTTGGTTCAATATACAGAAATCCATCAATGCAATCCACTACATAAACAAACTCAATGAAAAAAAAACACATGGTCATTTCATTGGATGCTGAAAAAGCATTTGACAAAATTCAGCATCCTTTCATGCTTAAAGTCTTGAAAAGAACAGGAATTCAAGGCCCATACTTAAACATAGTAAAAGCAGTATACAGCAAACCGGTAGCCAGCATCAAACTAAATGGAGAGAAACTTGAAGCAATCACACTAAAATCGGGGATTAGACTGGGCTGCCCCCTTTCTCCTTATCTTTTTAATATTGTACTTGAGGTACTAGCTCGGGCAATTCGACAACATAAGGAGGTCAAAGGGATACAAATTGGAAAGGAAGAAGTCAAACTATCATTATTTGCAGATGACATGATAGTCTACCTAAGTGACCCAAAAAACTCCACTAGAGAACTCCTACAGCTGATAAAAAACTTCAGCCAAGTGACAGGTTATAAAATCAACTCAATAAATCAGTGACCTTTCTATACTCAAAGGATAAGCAGGCTGAGAAAGAAATTAGGGAAATGACCCCCTTCACAATAGCCACAAACAGTATAAAGTATCATGGGGTGACTCTTACCAAACATGTGAAAGATTTGTATGACAAGAACTTCAAGACTCTGAAGAAGGAAATAGAATAAGACCTCAAAAAATGGGAAAACATCCCATGCTCATGGATTAGTAGAATCAATATAGTTAAAATGGCCATTTTGCCAAAAGCAATATACAGATTCAATGCAATATCCATCAAAATCCCAACACAATTCTTCACAGAGTTAGAAAAAGCAATTCTCAAATTCATCTGGAATAACAAAAAACCCAGGATAGCTAAAACTATTCTCAGCAACAAAAAAAATGCTGGGGGAATCAGTATCCCTGACCTCAAGCAATACTACAGAGCAATAGTGTTAAAAAACTGCATGGTATTGGTACAGTGACAGGCAGGCAGATCAATGGAAGAGGATTGAAGATCCAGAAATGAACCCATACACCTATGGCCACTTTATCCTCGACAAAGGGCCTGAAAACATCCAATGGAAAAAAGATAGCCTTTTCAACAAATGGTGCTGTTTCAACTGGAGGTCAGCATGCAGAAGAATGCGAGTTGACCCATCCTTGTCTCCTTGTACTAAGCTCAAATCCAAATGGATCAAGGACCTCCACATAAAGCCAGACAGTCTGAAGCTAATAGAAAAGAAACTGGGGAAGACCCTTGAGGACATCGGTAGAGAGAGAAAGTTTCTGAACAGAACACCAATAGCATATGCTCTAAGATCAAGAATTGAGAAATGGGACCTCATAAAATTACAAAGTTTCTGTAAGGCAAAGGACACCATCAAAAGGACAAATTGGCAACCAACAAATTGGGAAAAGATCTTCACCAATCCTACATCAGATAGAGGGCTAATATCCAATATATATAAAGAACTCAAGAAGTTAGACTCCAGAAAACCAAACAACCCTATTAAAAAATGGGGTACAGAGTTAAGCAAAGAATTCTCACCTGAAGAACTTCGGATGGCGCAGAAGCATCTTGAAAAATGCTCAACTTCATTAGTCATTAGGGAAATGCAAATCAAAACAACCCTGAGTTTTCACATTACACCAGTCAGAATGGCTAAGATGAAAAATTCCGGAGACAGCAGGTGTTGGCAAGGATGTGGAGAAACAGGAACACTCCTCCACTGCTGGTGGGGTTGCAAATTGGTACAACCACTCTGGAAATCAGTCTGGCGGTTCCTCCGAAAACTGGGCACCTCACTTCCAAAAGATCCTACTATACCACTCCTGGGCATATACCTAGAGGATTCCCCACCATGTAATAAGGGTACATGCTCTACTATGTTCATAGCAGCCCTATTTATAATTGCCAGATGCTGGAAAGAACCCAGGTATCCCTCAACAGAAGAGTGGATGCAAAAAATGTGGTATATCTACACAATGGAGTACTATTCAGCCATTAGAAACAATGAATTCATGAAATTCTTAGGCAAATTGATGGAGCTGGAGAACATCATACTAAGTGACATAACCCAGACTCAAATGGTGAATCATGGTATGCACTCACTAATAAGTGGACATTAACCTAGAAAACTGGAATACCCAAAACATAATCCACACATCAAATGAGGTACAAGAAGAACGGAGGAGTGGCCCCTTGTTCTGGAAAGACTCAGTGAAGCACTATTTGGCAAAACCAGAACGGGGAAGTGGGAAGGGGTGGGTGGGAGGACAGGGGAAGAGAAAGGGGCTTATGGGACTTTTGGGGAGTGGGGGGCTAGAAAAGGGGAAATCATTTGAAATATAAATAAAAATATATCGAATAAAAAATAAATGAATATTAAAATTTTAGCAGTTATATATTAGGGAAACTATTAGAAAGTATACAAAAACTTGCTTATCAATATTCAAAGTTATTTGTGCAAACTTTTGACTATCAATGAGCCAATATTTATGTACCATTCCCAAGGAAATTACATACTTTGCTCTAGCACAGTATTACACAGACCTTGGATGTGATCTCTTCCCATGGTAGCCATGTTGCTAGGTTAAAATTTCTGTGCAAATCTTTATTTAGATTTGCTCAGGTTCCCCTGCCCCTCCAGAAATTTAATTTTCTGTTTATTATTCCCTATAGAATACCATTCTACAATTTTTGGTGGTTGTTACTGCCATTGTTGTTTGTATGTGTATGTGTGTGTGTGTTTGTGTTTGTGTGCATGCCTCTCCTCTAGCTACCTTTCAGCTTTGACAATTTCTCAAACTCTTGTTCAATCACATTTATATTTGGGGGCATAGTCCTCAAGTATTTTTCAGAATGACCCTGCTTTTGAGTGCATCTGTACTTCTCATGGTAAGAATGAAGTTAGGCTACCACTTGCATTAACAGTGCTACCATTCATGATTCATATTACTTGTTCACCTGCCTGTGATAGTTTGGCTGAATTTTCAACTAGAATGTTAATTGTACTTTACTGTCAATGACAGAATGAATTTGTAAAATTAAGCCACATTTTAGGCTTGGGAAAATTAAGTTACACTGCATTGATTAGATAATATTTATTTAAATTATTTAAAATTCTGCACAGATTATTAGGTAGAAAATTTTCAAGATGTTTAAAACTAAATGAGGTTATGCTCTTATATTACTATTTTATGTAATGAACATGATGTGATATTCCACTTAGAAGTTTGAAACAATCTCATTTGGTATAAGATATATTGCACACTGCAGGAATACATAAAGCATAAAATGTTTAGCAATTTTCTGTGTAAGTGCTTTCACAATGAATGCATTTTTCATAACAAAAGATGTTATATACTTGATGTTAAATCATGAATCACTTGTAACTATGAAATAGCTGTGCTGCAAAAGTAAGCATGATTCTACCTATATTTCTTTGATTTAATTAAATGTTTTTATTTATAAATGTTGTTCCCTTTCCTGGTTTCCCCTGCAAAAATCCCCTATCTCCTTCCCCTTCACCCTGCTCACCAACTGACCCCTCCCTCTTCCATGTCCTGGGAGTCACCTTCATTGGGTCATCTAGCTTTCCCAGGAGCAAGGGCCTCTCCTCCTTTTGATATCCAACAAGGCTATCCTCTGCTACACTTGCAGCTGTAGCTTTGGATCTTTCCATGTGTACTCTTTGGTTGGTGGTTTAGTCCCTGGAAGCTCTGGGGGTACAGCTTGGTTCATATTGTTGTTCCTCCTATGGGACTGCAAACCCCTTCAGCTCCTTCAGTCTTTTCTCTAGCTCCTCCATTGGAGAACTTGTGCTCATTCCAATAGTTGACTGTTGAGCATCCACATCTGTGTTTGTCAGGTACTGGCAGAGCCTCTCAGGAGACAGCTATATCAGCCTCCGGTCAGCAAGCATTTTCAACATCAGCAATAGTGCCAGTGTTTAGTAACTATGTATGGGATGGATCCCCAGGTGGGGCAGTCTCTGGATAGATGGCCTTTCCTTCAGTCTCTGTTCCACATTTTGTCTCTGTATCTCCTCCCATGGGTATTTTGATCCCCTTTCTAAGAAGGAGCGAAGTATCCACATTTTGGTCTTCCTACTTAAACTTCATGCAGTCTGTGAATTTTCTCTTGGATATTCTAATCTTCTGAGCTAATATCCACTTATCAGTGAGTGCATACCATGTGCATTCTTTGGTGATTGTGTTACCTCATTAAAGATGATATTTTCTCAGTTCCATCCATTTGCCTAGGAATTTCATGAATTCATTGTTTTTAATAGATGAATAGTACTCCATTTTGTAAATTTACCACACTTTCTGTATCAATTCCTCTGTGTCCTTGCCTTACAGAAACTTTGTGATTTTATGAGATCCCGTTTGTCAATTCTTGATCGTAGAACATAAGCTAATGGTGTTCTGTTCAGGAACTTTTCCCCTGTGCTTATTTCCTCAAGGGTTTTCCCCAGATTCTTTTCTATTAGTTTCAGTGTGTCTGGTTTTCAGTGTGGAGGTCCTTGATCCACTTGGAATTGACCTTAGTACAAGGAGATAAGAATGGATCAATTCACGTTCTCCTGCATGCTGACCTCCAGTTGAGCTAGCACCATTTGTTGAAAAGGCTATCTTTTTTCCACTGGATGTTTTCTGCTCCTTTGTCGAAGATCAAGTGAGCATAGGTGTGTGGGTTCATTTCTGGGTCTTCAATTCTATTCCATTGGTCCACTTGCTTGTCCCTGTGACAATACCGTGCAGTTTTTAACACCATTGCTCTGTAGTATTGCTTGAGGTCTGGGATACTAATACCCCCAGAACTTCTTTTACTGTTGAGAATAGTTTTAGCTATCCTGGGTTTTTTGTTATTCCAGATAAATTTAAGAATTGCTTTTTTCAACTCTGTGAAGAACTGAGTTGGGATTTTGATGGGGATTGATTTTTGTATATTGCTTTTGTCAAGATGGCCATTTTAACTATATTAATTCTGCCAATCCAGGAGCATGGCAGATTTTTTTCATTTTCTGAGGTCGTCTTTGATTTTCTTCTTCAGAGACCTGAAGTTCTTGTCGTAAAGATCTTTCACTTGTTTGGTTAGAGTCACACCAAGATACTTTATATTGTTTGTGGCTATTGTGAAGGGTGTCATTTCCCTTACTTTTATCACAGCCTGCTTATTCTTTGAGCATAGGAAGGCAACTGATTTGCTTGAGTTGATTTTATAACCTGCCTCTTTCCTGAAGTTGTTTATCAGCTATAGGATTTGTCTGGTGGAGTTTTTTGGGTCATGTCATCTGCAAATAGTGATAATTTTACATCTTCCTTTCCAATTTGTATCCCCCTGACCTCCGATGTTGTCTAATTGCTCTAGCTAGAACATCAAGTACTATATGGCAGCTTTGTCTAGTCCCTGATTTTAGTGGGGTTGCTTCAAGTTTCTCTCCATTTAGTTTGAAGTTGGCTACCAGTTTGCTGTATATTGCTTTAATTATGTTTAGGCCTGGGCCTTGAATTCCTGTTCTTTCCAAGACTTTTAGCATGAAAGGATGCTGAATTTTGTCAAATGCCTTTTCAGCATCTAAGGAAATGATCATATTTTTTTTTTCTTTGAGTTGGTTTATGTAGTGGATTGCATTGATGGATTTCCTTATATTGAACCATCCCCGCATCCCTGGGATGAAGCCCAGTTGATTGTGGTGGCTGATCATTTTGATGTGTTCTTGGATTCGGTTGGCAAGAATTTTATTGAGTATTTTTGCATCAATATTCATAAGGGAAATTGGCCTGAATTTCTCATTCTTTGTTGGATCTTTGTGTGGTTTTGCTATCAGTGTAACTTTGGCTTCATAGAATGAGTTGGGTAGTGTTCCTTCTGTTTCTATTTTGTGAAACAGTTTGAAGAGTATTGGTGTTAGGTATTCTTTGAAGGTCTGATAGGACTCTGCACTGAATCCATCTGGTCTCATGCTTTTTTGGTAGGGAGACTTTCTATGACCCCTTTTATTTCTTTAGGGGTTATGGGACTGTTTAGATGATCTATTTGATACTGATTTAATTTTGGTGTTTGGTATCTGTCTAGGAAATTGTTCATTTTCTCTAGATTCTCCAGTTGTGTTGAGTATAGGCTTTGGTAGTAAGATCTGATGATTTTTTTGAATTTCCTCAGGTTCTGTTGTTATATCTCCCTTTTCATTTCTAATTTTGTTAATCTGGATACAGTCTCTGTGCCCTCTGGTTAGTCTGCCTAAGGGTTTATCTATCTTGTTGATTTTCTCAAAGAACCAGCTCCTCGTTTTGTTGATTCTTTGTATGGTTCTCTTAGTTTCTACTTGATTGATTTCAGCCCTGAGTTTGATGATTTCCTGCCTTCTGCTCCTCCTGGGTGAATTCGCTTCTTTTTCCTCCAGGGTTTCAGATGTGTTATTAAGCTGCTAGTTTATGCCCTGTCCATTTTTTTTGGAGACACTCAGGGATATGAGTTTTCCTCTTATCACTGCTTTCATTGTGTCCCATAGATTTGGTTATGTTGTGTCTTGATTTTCATTAAATTCTAAAAATTCTTTGATTTCTTTCCTTATTTCTTCCTTGACCAAGGTATCATTGAGTAGAGTATTGTTCAGTTTCCATGTGTATGTGGGCTTTCTGTTGTTTTTGTTGCTATTGAAGACCACTTTTACTCCATAGTGATCTGATAGGAGGCATGGGATTATTTTGATCTTATATTGTTGAGGTCTGTCTTGTGACCAATTATATGGTCGATTTTGGAGAAGGTACCATGAGATGCTGAGAAAAAGTTATATTCTGTTGCTTTAGGGTGAAATGTTTATATATATATATAAGCTCTAATCAGTCCAAAGCTTCAATTAGTTTCACTTTGTTTCTGTTTAGTTTCTGTTTTCCTGATTGGTCCATTGAGGATAGTGCAGTGATGAAGTCACCCACTATTATTGTGTTAGGTGCAATGTGTGCTTTGATCTTTAGTAAAGTGTCTTTTATGAATGAGGGTGCCTTTGCATTTGGAGCATAGATGTTCAGGATTGAGAGTTCTTCTTAGTGTGTTTTTCCTTTGACTAGCAGTGTCCCTTTTGATGACTTTAGGTTGAAAGTCAATTTTTTCTGATATTAGAGTGGCTACTCTGGCTTGTTTCCTGAGACCATTTGCTTGTAAAATTGTCTTCCAGCCTTTTACTCTAAGGTTGTGTTTGTCTTTGACACTGAGGTGTATACCCTGTATGCATCAAAATGTAGGTTCCTGTTTACATATCCAGTCTGTTTGTCTATGTCTTTTTATTGGGGAATTGAGTCCATTGTTGGTAAGAGATATTAGGTAATAGTGATTATTACTTCCTGTCATTTTTGATGTTACTTTTTATTTTTGATTGGTTATCTTCTTTCGGGTTTGATGAAAGAAGGTTACTATCTTGCATTTTCCAGGGTGAAGTTTCCCTCCTTGTATTAGTGTTTTCCTCCTATTATCCTTTGTAGGACTGGGTTTGTGGTACGATATTGGGTGAACTTGGTTTTGTCATGGAATATCTTGGTTTTTCCATCTATGGTGATTGAGTGTTTTTGTTGGGTATAGAAGTTTTGGCTGACATTTGTGTTCTCTTAGAGTCTGCATGAGATCTTCCCAGGATCTTCTAGCTTTCATATTCTCTGGTGAGAAGTCTGGTGTGATTCTGATAGGTCTTCCATTAAATGTTACTTGGCCTTTTTCTCTTACTGCCTTAATATTCTTTCTTTGTTTAGTACATTTGCTGTCACCTGAGTTTTTAATCTTAGCTATTCTGACTGGTGTGATGTGGAATCTCATATTTTATCTTACATGTGAAAAGGCCTGTATAATTAATACTTTGTTTTTAAGTTTTATTATGGATATAAACAAATCCTCATTAGTCCTTATAATCATTAAATTCAGCTTTTGAAATAATATAGTTAATCAATGCAAAACATATTTTTGAACTAATAGATTTAATAACATTTGTGTACTAATAGGTATAATAACATTAATGAACCAATATATTAGGGAAGGTTAATCTTCAATGATGTTCAAACTTCTGTTAGAAATATTTTAGATCTTTCATATGTCCTCCTAAGATAATAATGCGATTCGCTAATTATCTATATCACCATGCATGAAAGAAGTATAAATGATGGAGAGAGCAAGAAAATAGCTTGGTGGTTTATGTTTCAGAAAACATGAATAACCAAAACAGAAATATGAAAATTATATAACCTAAAGGTCTGATACTTCATGTATTTTATTCTGTGTTGAGAGCAAAGATAAAAATGGAGTTAACTTTTATGAGAAATTTATGCTATACATAACACATGAGTTTTTACCTAAGGCATTTTGTTGTAATGTAATTATGAGAGAACTAAGTCCCCTACTCTGCTAAATCTGTGTTTCAGGTTTTACTAGACAATGTCTATCACTTTACTGTATATACAACACTTTTTACCCCTTTTAGCAAAAATGACTGTAAAATGATAGTCATATCACCACCTAAATTTTTGAGTTCTTATTTCATGGCAGGGACAGTGCCGACTACGTTATAAGCATTGACATATTTAACTCTCAGAAGGCGGCATAGGTTGTCTTCATTTTAAAGGTTTATTTGTCATGACAATAAGTTATAAAGCTAAAGTTTTTTATTTTTTATTTGATATATGTTTTTTATTTACATTTCAAATGTTTTTCCCTTTTCTAGCACCCCACTCTCCAAAAATCATATAAGCCCCCTTCCCTCCCCCTGTTCTTCCACCCACCCCATCCCACTTCCTTGTTCTGCTTTTGCCTTATACTGCTACACTGAGTACTTTCCAGAACCAGGGGCCACTCCTCCATTCTTCTTATACCTCATTTGATATGTGGATTATGTTTTGGGTATTCCAGTTTTCCAGGCTAATATACACTTATTAGTGAGTGCAAACCATGATTGATCTTTTGAGACTGGGTTACCTCACTTAGTATGATGTTCTCCAGCTCCATCCATTTGCCTAAGAATTTCATGAATTCATTGTTTCTAATGGCTGAATAGTACACCATTGTGTAGATATACTACATTTTTTGCATCCATTCTTCTGTTGAAGGATACCTGGGTTTTTTTCCAGCTTCTGGCTATTATAAATAGGACTGCTATGAACATAGTGGAGCATATATCCTTATTACATGCTGGGGAATCCTCTGGCTATATGCCCATGAGTGGTATAGCAGGATCTTTCAGAAGTGACATGCCCAGTTTTCTGAGGAACCGCCAGACTGACTTCTAGAGTGGTTGTACCAATTTGCAACGCACCAGCAGTGGAGGAGTGTTCCTCTTTCTCCACATCCTTGCCAACACATGCTGTCTCCTGAGTTTTTAATCTTAGCCATTCTGACTGGTGTAAGGTGAAATCTCAGGGTTGTTTTAATTTGTATTTCCCTGATGACTAATGAAGTTGAGCATTTTTTAAGATGTTTCTCCTCCATTCAAAGTTCTTCAGGTGAGAATTCTTTGTTTAACCCTGTACTCCATTTTTAATAGGATTATTTGGTTTTCTGGAGTCTACCTTCTTGAGTTCTTTGTATATATTGGATATTAGCCCTCTATCTGATGTAGGGTTGGTGAAGATCTTTTCCCAATTTGTTGGTTGTCAATTTGTTCTTTAGATGGTGTGCTTTGCTTTACAGAAACTTTGTAATAAGCTAAATTTTTTAAACTGTACTCTGTCGTGATATTATTTTACAAAAACCATAGAAAAAACAGCTTGGAGAACATATGGTTGATTTTATGTCTCAATTTAACTATACTTTAGGGTATCCAGATATTTGGTTAAAGACTTTTTTGGCTCAGATCTGTGAGATTATTTCTGTTTGATATTAACTTCTGCATAAGCCTTCCTCCACATGAATGGGTATCATCAAATGTCTTAAGGACCTCAACAATACCAAAGATTAGGTGAAAAATGACTTCACACTGTCTGTAAGCTGGAATATCAGCCTTCTCTGTAAATAAAATTTGTAATTAGACGAGTTCTTTTCCAGTACTTGTCTTGGACATGCATATTCATTTTCCTGACTGACTATAGATATTATTTCCCAGTATTCAAAGCTATATAAGTCAATTCCATATAAATAATACTTATTCTCTCTGTCTGTCTGTCTGACTGTCTCTCTTTCTGTCTGTCTGTCTCTGTATATATATATATATATATATATATATATGTATACATGTAAGTTTGATTCTGCATCATTAATGATGTAGTAACAAGTATTACTGCCTTACAAATATTGATTGAAATCCAAACTTACTCAAAATTATTGTTCCTTAATAGATAATGTTATTATGTTTATTATCAATTATTCATTTAATTGGTTCCCACTAACCAGCAAGTTTAAGGACTCAAAGAAATTATATTTGCTAATTCATTCATCTTATCTATTTTTATCTCATATATTTTTCCTTTTCCACTTTTCCTTAGAACTTATATTAACTCGGATCATTACTGTTTTTTTCACCACCTTATCTCATTTCAAAATCTTTACTAGGATTTGCATCTTAATTACATTCATCAGCAATTATATTGCATCTCTTAAATTTTTATTTTTGAACCATGCAACCATACAATAGTAATCCAAACAGTACATATAAGCTTAAGGATTTGGGAAAGCACTATGAATTGCTGTCTCCTGGGTATTACATAGACATCATAATTCTACTTGCACAAGACCTACCTGAGATTAAGCCAAGTAAAGTCTAGTAGAGATGGGAAAAATGACCTCCATATATCTATCAATTCTTATTGATCAAATATTAGTGCTTGTTACTTGTTGGCAAAGGAAGAATCTTTTCTTTTTTAGAGGATTTCATTTTCAATGGGATAACCATTCTGTAGCATACATTCTCACATTCCTAAACATATGGACATTACTAACTAGACTCAATGGAATAAAAAAACCCACAAACTTGGGAAAGACACAAATAAAGGTAATAAAAAAAGCCAACCAATGGAAAAAAGATAGTCTTTTCAAAAAATGGTGCTGGTTCAACTGGAGGTCAGCCTGCAGAAGAATGCGAATTGATCCATCCTTGTCTCCTTGTACTAAGCTCAAATCCAAATGGATCAAGGACCTCCACATAAAGCCAGACACTCTGAAGCTAATAGAAAAGAAACTGGGGAAGACCCTTGAGGACATCGGTACAGGGAGAAAGTTTCTGAACAGAACACCAATAGCTTTTGCTCTAAGATCAAGAATTGACAAATGGGACCTCATAAAATTACAAAGTTTCTCTAAGGCAAAGGACACCATCAAGAAGACAAATCGGCAACCAACAAATTTGGAAAAGATCTTCACCAATCCTACATCAGATAGAGGGATAATATCCAATATATATAAAGAACTCAAGAAGTTAGACTCCAGAAAACCAAACAACCCTATTAAAAAATGGGGTACAGAGTTAAAAAAAGAATTTTCACCTGAAGAACTTCAGATGGCAGAGAAGCATCTTAAAAAATGCTCAACTTCATTAGTCATTAGGGAAATGCAAATCAAAACAACCCTGAGGTTTCACCTTACACCAGTCAGAATGGCTAAGATTAAAAATTCAGGAGACAGCAGGTGTTGGAGAGGGTGCAGAGAAAGAGGAACACTCCTCCACTGCTGGTGGGGTTGCAAATTGGTACAACCACTCTGGAAATCAGTCTGGCGGTTCCTCCAAAAACTGGGCACCTCACTTCCAGAAGATCCTGCTATACCACTCCTGGGCATATACCCAGAGGATTCCCCACCATGTAATAAGGATACATGCTCTACTATGTTCATAGCAGCCCTATGTATAATTGCCAGATGATGGAAAGAAACCAAGTATCCCTCAACAGAAGAGTGGATGCAAAAAATGTGGTATATCTACACAATGGAGTACTATTTAGCCATTAGAAACAATGAATTTAATGAAAATGAAGGCACAACATACCCAAATCTTTGGGACACAATGAAAGCAGTGCTAAGAGGAAAACTCATAGCCCTGAGTGCCTCCAAAAAGAAAATGGAGAAAGCATATATCAGCAGCTTAATGACACACCTGAAAGCCCTGGAACAAAAAGAAGCTATTTCACCCAGGAGGAGCAGAAGACAGGAAATCATCAAACTCAGTCCTGAAATCAATCAAGTGGAAACAAAGAGAACCATACAAAGAATCAACGAGTCCAGGAGCTGGTTCTTTGAGAAAATCAACAAGATAGATAAACCCTTAGCCAGACTGACCAAAGGGCACAGAGAAAGTATCCAAATTAACAAAATTAGAAATGAAAAGGGAGATATTACAACAGAAACTGAGGAAATCCAAAAAATCATGAGATCCTACTACAAGAGCCTATACTCAACACAACTGGAGAATCTGGAGGAAATGGAAAATATCCTAGACAGATACCAAATACCAAAATTAAATCAGGACCAAATAGATCATCTAAACAGTCCCATAATCCCTAAAGAAATAGAAGGGGTCATAGAAAGTCTTCCAACCAAAAAAGCACAGGACCAGATGGGTTCAGTGCAGAATTCTATCAGACCTTCAAAGAAGAGTTAACACCAATACTCTTCAAACTGTTCCACAAAATAGAAACAGAAGGAACACTACCCAATTCCTTCTACGAAGCCACAATTACGCTGATACCAAAGCCACACAAAGATCCAACAAAGAAAGAGAACTTCAGGCCAATCTCCCTTATGAACATCGATGCAAAAATACTCAATAAAATTCTTACCAACCAAATCAAAGAACACATCAAAATGATCATCCAACATGATCAACTAGGCTTTATCCCAGGGATGCAGGGTTGGTTCAATATACGGAAATCCATCAATGCAAATCACTACATAAACAAACAAAAAGAAAAAAAAACACATGGTCATTTCATTGGATGCTAAAAAAGCATTTGACAAAATTCAGCATCCTTTCATGCTTAAAGTCTTAGAAAGAACAGGAATTCAAGGCCCATAACTAAACATTGTTAAAGCAATATACAGCAAACCGGTGGCCAGCATCAAACTAAATGGAGAGAAACTTGAAGCAATCACACTAAAATCAGGGACTAGAGAGGGCTGCCCCCTTTCTCCTTATCTTTTCAATACTGTACTTGAGGTACTAGCTCGGGCAATTCGACAACATAAGGAGGTCAAAGAGATACAAATTGGAAAGGAAGAAGTCAAACTATCATTATTTGCAGATGACATGATAGTCTACCTAAGTGACCCAAAAAACTCCACTAGAGAACTCCTACAGCTGATAAACAACTTTAGCAAAGTAGCAGGTTATAAAATCAACTCAAGCAAATCAGTGGCCTTCCTATACTCAAAGGATAAGCAGGCTGAGAAAGAAATTAGGGAAATGACCCCCTTCACAATAGCCACAAACAGTATAAAGTCCCTTGGGGTGACTCTTACCAAACATGTGAATGATCTGTATGACAAGAACTTCAAGACTCTGAAGAAGGAAATGGAAGAAGACCTCAAAAAATGGGAAAACCTCCCATGCTCATGGATCAGCAGGATCAAAATAGTTAAAATGGCCATTTTGACAAAAGCAATATACAGATTCAATGCAATACTCATCAAAATCCCACCTCAATTCTTCACAGAGTTAGAAAGAGCAATTCTCAAATTCATCTGGAATAACAAAAAATCCAGGATAGCTAAAACTATTTTCAGCAACAAAAGAAATTCTGGGGGAATCAGTATCCCTGACCTCAAGCAATACTACAGAGCAATAGTGTTAAAAACTGCACAGTATTGGTACAGTGACAGGCAGGCATGATCAATGGAAGAGGATTGAAGATTCAGAAATGAACCCACACACCTATGGCCTCTTGGTCCTCGACAAAGGGGCTGAAAACATCCAATGGAAAAAAGATAGCCTTTTCAACAAATGGTGCTGGTTCAACTGGAGGTCAGCATGCAGAAGAATGCGAATTGATTCATCCTTGTCTCCTTGAACTAAGCTCAAATCCAAATGGATCAAGGACCTCCACATAAAGCCAGACACTCTGAAGCTAATAGAAAAGAAACTGGGGAAGAGCCTTGAGGACATCGGTATAGCGAGAAAGTTTCTGAACAGAACACCAATTGCATGTGCTCTAAGATCAAGAATTGACAAATGGGACCTCATAAAATTACAAAGTTTCTGTACGGCAAAGACACCATCAAAAGCACAAATCGGCAACCAACAAATTGGGAAAAGATCTTCACCAACCCTACATCAGATAGAGGGCTAATATCCAATATATATAAAGAACTCAAGAAATTAGACTCCAGAAAACCAAATAACCCTATTAAAAAATGGGGTACAGAGTTAAACAAAGAATTCTTACCTGAAGAACTTCGGATGGCAGAGAAACACCTTAAAAATTTTCAACGTCATTAGTCATTAGGGAAATGCAAATCAAAACAACTCTGAGATATCTCCTTACACCAATGAGAATAGTTAAGATTAAAACTTCAGGAGACAGCAGATGTTGTCGAGAATGTGCAGAAAGAGGAACACTCCTCCACTCCTGGTGGGGTTGCAAATTGGTACAACCACTCTGGAAACCAGTCTGGCAGTTCTTCCGAAAACTGGGCACCTCACTTCCAGAAGATCCTGCTATACCACTCCTGGGCATATACCCAGAGGATTCCCCACCATGTAATAAGGATACATGCCCTACTATGTTCATAGCAGCCCTATGTATAATTGCCAGATGCTGGAAAGAACCCAGGTATCCCTCAACAGAAGAGTGGATGCAAAAAATGTGGTATATCTACACAATGGAGTACTATTCAGCCATTAGAAACAATGAATTCATGAAATTCTTAGGCAAATGGATGGAGCTAGAGAACATCATACTAAGTGAGGTAACCCTGACTCAAAAGGTGAATCATGGTATGCACTCACAAATAAGTGGATATTAACATAGAAAACTGGAATACCCAAAACATAATTCACACATCAAATGAGGTACAAGAAGAAAGGAGGAGTGGCCCCTGGTTCTGGAAAGACTCAGTGAAGCAGTATTCGGCAAAACCAGAACGGGGAAGTGGAAAGGGGTGGGTGGAAGGACAGGGGGAGAGAAGGGGGCTTACGGGACTTTCAGAGAGTGGGGGGGGGCTAGAAAAGGGGAAATCATTTGAAATGTAAATAAAAAATATATCGAATAAAAAGAAAAGAAAAAAAAGTCAACCTTCATAAGAATAAATTTTACCATATTTGACATAAATGTCTGTATGTAATTCTCAGGAATAAAATTTAAAAATTTACAAAGGTATGCCATTCACATTTTCAGTGGATTCAAATGTGGAAAAGATCAACTATTTCATGAAGCTAAAAAGTAAAACATAATCATAGGCTTAGAAACGGTTAAAAGAGTAGGTTTCTTATGAGAGGGCAACTGTACAGCTAAAGTTGACTAACAGAGTTAAACACTAGAAGATCTTTCAAAACTGAATATAGATTTTTTTCAAATATATTTCAATATATTGTGATTATGCTTCCCCTCCTCTAACATCTCCCAAATCTGTACTTCTTCTTCATGCATCCACATCCACACTTTGCCTTCTTCTCTCTGAAGGTTGAATGGGTTCAAACAAAAAAGGGAAGAGAATGTTGTTGAGATCTTGTAGAAAATAAATGCTACTGAATTAATATGTAATTGACAAATGATAAAGAAAACATGTTGTTTTTTCTCTTAAATATTACAGTGCTGCTGTTAGATATTCCAAGCACTCTTAACATATGCACTAATAGAGTTATAATGGTAGAGAGAAATTCTATGAACTCCCTGAATATCAGATATTTTAGAATTCATTCATCTAAGCAGTAATCAAAAAATACATAACATTTTGTACACTATAGATGCTATTAAATAGAGACTGCTATTTTTCTATTTGCAGCAAGAAAAGGATTTTAGAATATATATTCTTGTATAGTAATAAAATATAGGCAACTAAATATGTTTTTGCAAAACTATCAATACAGAATATTTGGTACATACAGCTAACTAAATATTTATTATATATGCATAGATCTATAATAAAGATCTAGTGTTAGCAATAATGACCTAGTCTTTAATAGTTTGTTTAGTGATGTTAAAAGCACATGCAAAGATTTTAAATTTTAAGTTAAAAACATTTTCATTTTCTTATATTTTAGATTTCAAAAAGATTTACCCATGCTAACATTACTAGAGATCAAAAAGCATCCTGATAAATGAAACAATAATGTATTTTCAATGACTGATGACCAAAAATAAAGTGTTTTGCCTAAACGGTTTCAATGTACTACTGTTAATATGCTAAGATGTATTAGACTAGAAGTAATATGCAATTTTCATGCTGAGCATGCTGAGATAACAAGAAAATCCATTCATAGAAAAATAGTGTACTTGGTTCAACTACATAGATGATTATGCTCCATTCATTCCTCAGGAGCATCCCTGTTGTTCAGGAGAAAATTATGACAGTCTATTAACATTACCCCCTGAGAGATAGATAGATTTAATTTGTACATGTAGTGCAGATTAGAAGTTTAGAGCTGGTTATTATCTATGAAATATTTCATATCACCCCATCAAAAAGCAAAAGTAGGTGTTTCTCTCAACAGTAAGTACTTTTCTTAGGGTATTCATTTTACCTGTAGAGAGCCAAAATTGAAACATACACAAACACACACAGGCACACACACATACACACTCACACACAGACACACACATACTTTCACACACACACACGCACACACACACACACACACACACACATTCAAACACACATGAGAATAGTTGGCTTCAGCAATAGTTTTTGATGCTACAAGAAAATTTTGAATTGAAAGGGACTTTGAAAGGAGTTTAGTTCCTAGAAAATTTCTTTCCTTATATTATGCAAATTATAAGTTTTAGAGATATCATTTGAAGAGTACTAAATCATATATATGCTAAATAAAGTTATATCAGTTTACTAATACTCATTTAAACAGTTTATTTATCATTTATTTATTTATTGATGGATTGATTTATTGATTGATTGTATGAATGCAGGTTTGGGAAGGTGGACATATGTGTGTGTGTGTGCTGGCACACATTTGATGGTCACTGGATAATATGTGGGAATTGGTTCACCCTTCTATGTTGGACTCAGTGACCAAATTCAGGTTATCTAACTCAGCTGCAAGAATCTTTACCTGATCAAGTATGGTTATCATAGCTATCTCTCTAGCCATAGTTCACTAATTTTCAGTAGTTCTAGTCACATTATCTTAGAGTTCATCATTTTTATCACTTGCAGCACACAATAACTTGTTCTAGAGCCAAATGTAAGTGACCAAATATCTGGAAACACATATTCATATTGACACAAATTCCATGTTCTAACAATGTAGCAATTTCAAGAAGTTGTTTTTATAGAAACAGAATATATTTTTACCTGCATTTTTGTAAAAGTACTTGAAATCCTTTGAGTCTCTCACATGTTATCTTTTCATCACATTCACACTTGTTGCACAACTTCTGTGACATATAATCTTCTGTGCTACCCACCCAAATTTGTGTTCTCTTTTTAAAATAATAATAACAAAGAAATGAATTCAATTTATGTGCTGCACATATATTCTTGTGTGTGAGTCTACACATTTGGAACATGGTTGGCATATCAAATTTCAGAATCTTTAAAGAAACCAACTTTCCCCCTCCTAGAAACTATTACTTGCCAATAATGCCTCAACAACTCATAGGTATTTGTGTTAACCTCTCCTCTCTGCTTCTCCTGAGCCATGCCTGCCTAGATGCTGCCATATTTTTGACTTGATGATAATGGACTGAACCTCCTAACCTGTAAGTTAGCTGCAATAAAATATTGCCCTTTATAAGATTTGCCTTCATCATGGTGTCTGTTCACAGCAGTAACTCCTTACTAAAACATGTATAATGATAAATCATTAGGACTCCGTCTTATAGTATTTTCATTTAGCAAAGTAATAGTAGTAGATTTCCACTAGGATCATAGGAACTTGGCCCTGGTACTGGGGCCTAGTAATAGGATATTTCTGTTTGTTTTTTATTTTTTTGTTCTTATAGATTAGATCTAAAATTCAATAGGAAAGTAGATAGGTACTTCTGTAAGATCTGTACTACTACTTCACTGATGGAAATATCTTACTAGGCTGTTCAGTGTTGTAGCTTGCAGGGCTCAGAGTTGTGTAAAACTGAAGAGTATTTTCCTTTTCTTTTAATCATTAACAACACCTTCCAGCTAGCTAACAGTTATGTTCTAGGTTAGCAGCAGGTTGACTTATCTTGTTCTATGACCCTGCCATACAGTGTTTTTAGCAATAAGGTGGGTCTTCCTGTCAAATTTTGGAGGGAACCAATATATTTTGCAATAGTCTGTAATGTTTGAAGATCTAAGTGTTCCCATTTCCAGTAACTTCTAAAGAAATAATTTATTTCTGAAACTGGAATATCAAGACTTAGACAAGATTAAACTTGCCACAAGTCCACCATTAATGGGAAGGGAGCACTGAAGTATATTATCTGTTAGAGGAATTTATAAATGAAAGTAACATTCCCTAAAACCTGTTTAATATTCTAGATCCTCCTTCTTGAGCTTTTGTTTCTTAAGTATATTATTTACCTGTTATCTAATTCATATAAAATTTGAAATTAAATTTACAGGGAATACTCTAACTAGGATCTTGCTAAAAGTACAGTACAACAAATTCTACAGGAGAGTCATGCATTTTTTTTTTAGCTAAAACCTCTGATTATGAAGTGTGAATTATGATGTTTTCACGCCTTCTATGTGTATGGCTTAGCAAAGTAATATTAATAACTCCCAGAAATTGAGGCTCAGGTCTGTCATTTTAGCACTCAGGTATATAAAGCAGAATTCTCTCTAAAAGTCTGAGGACAATACGTACTACAGAGTAATTTCTAGGCTACAGAGAAAATACTGGGCTAGAGAGAAAAAATATTTCTCCAAAACTGGGTAATACCTATCCATATCCCTGTCCATATTCTTATCTATACATATCTATACTGTAAATGACATTCTATATTAAAAGACAATCAGAAGACTGATAGAGTAGCCTGTCAGTAATGTTAGTAGAACCAGCATCTTGCAAAATTCACCAGTTTTAAAAGAGCAAGAAAATATTAAATTGCAAAAAATTCAACTTTATTTTTGTGAACTTAAACTCTTGCCTCAATGATGCTATTTTTGCTGCTTATCAAATCCAGAGCTGTGCTCTCCAGTTTCTGAAAGAAATATCACTGTTCATTCAAAGCACATGAGACTAAAGCCACATAGTATGAAAAAGGTCAATACATACAGTTTATTTTTAGGTTCTGTTCTAACACTTTTAAGGGGACCTTATAAATTGCAGCAGCAGTGATGAAATAGTATCTAATATGTTTTATCATAATATATGGGCATAGAAGCATTCTTAAGTTTCTTTGAAAGGCTAGAGACAGTTATAATGAACTTCATATTTAAACATATTTCCCTATAATTTTTATTTTCAGAAACATTAGAGACAACCTCTTCCATTACTAAGATCCATTTCACACTCAAAGAAATTCTCTACATGATTAATTTGTCAGCCCACTAGAAAGATAGTGTTTTCTTTAGCTATTTTTAGTAATTGAGAAATATTCACTAGTCTTTCTTCTCCTTTGTTTATACCTTAAAATCATTGGAAAGCATCTAATTACTATCATGTTTGTAAGTATGAGTGTGTGAGTGTGTGTGTGTGTGTGTGTGTGTGTGTACATGTATATGGCATAGAACACATATACAGGTCAGATGATATCTTGAAGGAGCTGGCAATCTCTTTCCACCATGTGGGATCTAGACACGAAACAAAACATCATTATACTTGATGGCAGGTATGTTTCACCACCACCATCTATCTCAGCAGCCCATGAAGCAATGGGTATAAATGAGAAAATGCATATGTAGTGATCTAATTTCAAGTAATGGTAAGTATTCACATTTTACATATAGATGTGCAGTTGATGTTACTTTTTGAGTGTTTGACTAACACTACTACGAGGGGTTTGATTATCTGATGGCTACTAGATTGTTCTTAAAGCCCTCTATGATGTTCCTAACCAGAGGATAATAGACTTAAGAACTATAAGTACTTCTCTTTGATGGGAATCCAAAGACGTTTTTTTTTTTTTTTTTTTTTTTTTTTTTTTTTTTTTTTTTTTTTTTTTTACAATTTGAATTTTGGTTACATAGTCCCCCTGTGCACTTCTCTTATTTCAGTATTAGTGTAAGTTTCTAGAAAAAGAGAGATTTAAACTGGTAATGGATGTTGTGGGAAAAAAAAAAGCTAGCAGGTTTCAATTCTGGGATTCTATCAATTATAACTATGTTAGCAATGTTAATTCCATGTTTGATAATGTTGATATGGAGCACTGTTAGGAGAATGTCACAGTAAAGTGGAATTTTTTAAAGTAATGTTAACTGGAAAGAACTTAAAAATAGAGAAAATTTCATTGGCCAGTTTAATCATCTATATACTTTAAAGTTAATTTTCTCCATAAGCTCATATTTTATAAGCTTAGTATACAACGTATACTATTGTTAACTAGTAGAAAGTGTAAAAGGTCTGTCTTATTCATGGTTTCTATTCTTGCACAAACATTATGACCAAGAAGCAAGTTGGTGAGGAAAGGGTTTATTCAGATTACAATTCCCACATTGTTCTTCATCCCTAAAAGACATCAGAACTGGAACTCAAGCAGGCCAGGAGGCAGGAGGTGATGAAGAGACCATGGAGGGATATTACTTATTGCCTTGCTTCCCCTGACTCTCTCAGCTGGCTCTCTTATAGAACCCAAGACTACCAGCAAAAAGATGACACCACCTACAAGGGGCCCTCCACCATTGATCACCAACTGAGAAAATGGCCCACAGCTGGATCTCATGGAGGCATTTCCCCAACTGGAGCGCCTTTCTCTGTGATAACTCCAGCCTGTGTCAAGTTGACACACAAATCCAGCCAGTACAATTGGCTCCCTTGTCAACTTGACACACAAACACGTCACCATTAAGTCTTACTTATTTTCTTTTTCATTCCCAAGATCTAAATAACTTTAAAAGTCCCACAGTCATTACTTATTAAAAGTTCAATCCCTGTAAAATATCCAATATCTTTTGAAATTCAAAATCTTTTAAAAAAGCAAAGTCTACAAAAACCCAAGGACATGAAGGGTCAGAAACAATGCATTTACTGTACATTAACTGTCTGAGAATTCAGTGATGGCCATGTTGCTGAGCAGCACAACAGATCTACAATAGGACAAATACAGAATTTCATCCATAAAAGCTACATGTTTGTTTTCAGAGTTTAACACTTTTTGAAATCAAGATTCTTCTGTGATTGATGGCATCCTAGATGACAGTATTAAAGTATTATGAATATAGCATGTCTTGCATGAGTAAGAGCCTTTCTATTTGTGAAATAATAATGCTAGTGGTGTGTTAATATTTTCATCAACAGACTCTTTGAGGACAACCAGGGAAAGGAATCAAATTCTGCTTATTCTGTAAATATCTTCCTTAAAGAGATCCTCATTCAATATATGGAACCTTTTACAATCCTTAATGAAAAATCAAAGTCTCTTAACTGTGAGTTCGACTAAAATGCCTTCTTACATCAAGAGGGTAAAATATTAGGGCACAGTCACAATCAAAAGCAAAATCATACTCCAACCTTCCAATGTCTGGTATTCACACACCATTTTCTAAGTTCCTCCAAGGGTTTGGGTCATCTCTCCATCTCTGCCCTTTGTAGCACATACTTTGTCTTCTAGGCTCCAGATGCCTGTACTCCATTGCTGGTGCTGTTCTTGGTGGTCATTTCATGATACTGGCATTTCAAAACACTGCTGTCTTCCACTGAAACTAGGCTTCACCAATAGCCTCTTATAACCTCTCTTCATGGTGCAAAGCCTCAATTCCTATGCATGCCCCCTTCAGTCCTGGGCCATCAATTGCAACTGACATTCCACCTTCACAAATGGCCCTCCTCGGACTCTCACAGTGCTGCTGCTCTTCAGGACCCCTTAATGCCTCCAAAATCAGTACCACCTGGGTGAGTCTTACCCAGTACCAAGTCCAGCCACAGCACAAAGTACAACCTTGGCTATCTCTGAAACACAGCCTCTGTGCTCTTATTAAACACTTCCAGAAGATTTCATGTCAATGATGCTGGTCTCATCTTAATCTCTGCTAATTTCTTAGTTCCAACTTATCAGAATCAATAGTCCCAATAATGCAAAGTTTTTGCTTTATAAGTTCTGGTATTCTGTTAATCACAGCTGATTCTTCAGCCCCAGCTAACCAAAAGCACAGAATTTTCATAATCAGAATAACAATGTTCCTGATAAGTGTCTTTAATCTTCCCTCTGAAATTTTACAAGCCAGGCCTCCATCTTCTGCAGTGATTTCCAAGCTCCTACACAGCATCCCACAGAACTCTTAATAATGAATAGATCTTCTTGCCCAAAGTTCCAAATTCCTTGCACAGTTCTTTCCAAAATATGGTCAGGTTGTCACAGGAATACCACACTTTGCTGGTACCAATCTCTCTATTAGTCATGGTTCTCTAGAGTCACAAAACTTATAGGTAGTCTCTATATAGAAGGGGAATTTATTGGTGACTTACAGTCTGTAGTGAACTCCCAGCAATGGCCAGCAGCACTTGTGAATGGAAGTCAAAGGATCCAGCAGTTGCCCAGTCCCACTAGGCAAGCAGGTGAGGGAGAATCCATCTTCCTTCGTACTATGTTGCTATCTATGTTGGATGTCTCCAACAGAAGGTGTGGCCCAGATTAAAGACATGTGCTACCATGCCCGGATCTGAGACTTTGTTCTCAATGTGCTTGAACTTAGAGATCTCCCTGTTTTAATCTGAAATTCTTAGCCACTATGCTTCAAGTTCTCTAAGCCATGATCCAGGTCAGAGTTCATTCCAGACATAAACAAGATGACAATAAGGAATATCCACTATAAGATGGTACCTAGTGAGAAGGCTAATGACTTCTCCTTTAAATTTTTTTGTAAGCTCAAGGGACATCCTATGCCAGCTAGGATGTGGAACCAGTTAACATAACAGCATTAATTGTCAAAGAATGGGATTCTATAACTTGGGATCTGTATGTGTGGGAAGACCCTGTTGAGGTTGAGAATTTTGAATCTTCAGATTTTCAAGGGTTTTCCCCACATGAAGAAGAAGTATCCTCAGCCCCACCCCTTGAAATAATGCCCTCTCCACATAAGGACATTAATTCCTTAGAGCCTGATAAACCAGCAGTGACTTTTGCTGAATAAAATGCCAGAAAAGACAATACTAATGCTTCTCAAGGCCCACCAATAGTTTCTTCTATACCTATAACCAGACTCAAGGCAAAACAGGCCCCTAGAGGGGAAGTGGAAAGTGTAGTCCATGAGGAAATATGCTGCACTACTAAGGAACTTAATGAGTTTGCTAATTCATTCAAGCAGATGTGTGGAGAATATGTTTGGATTTTAAGGATGTGGCATAATATTGGCAGGAATGTAAAACTAGATTGGGCTGAGTTTATTGACATTGGTCCTCTGAGTGGAGATTCTAGGTTTAGTATAGAAGCTCTAACAGTTAAAATAGGTGTCAGAAGTTTGTTTTAATAGTTTGCTGAAGTGTTTATCAATAGATGGCCTACAGAAAAGTAGTTGGAGATGCCTGATACCCCTTGGCTTAGTATCGACAAAGGCAAAGAATTCTCACCTGAAGAACTTCGGATGGCAGAGAAGCATCTTAAAAAATGCTCAACGTCATTAGTCATTAGGGAAATGCAAATCAAAACAACCCTGAGATTTCACCTTACACCAGTCAGAATGGCTAGGATTAAAAATTCAGGAGACAGCAGATGTTGGCGAGGATGTGGAGAAAGAGGAACACTCCTCCACTGCTGGTGGGGTTGCAAATTGGTACAACCACTCTGGAAATCAGTCTTGTGGTTCCTCTGAAAACTGGGCACCTCACTTCCAGAAGATCCTGCTATACCACTCCTGGGCATATACCCAGAGGATTCCCCAGCATGTAATAAGGATACATGTTCCACTATGTTCATAGCAGCCCTATTTATAATTGCCAGAAGCTCAAAAGAACCCAGGTATCCCTCAACAGAAGAATGGATGCAAAAAATGTGGTATATCTACACAATGGAATACTATTTAGCCATTAGAAACAATGAATTCATGAAATTCTTAGGCAAATGGATGGAGCTGGAGAACATCATACTAAGTGAGGTAACCCAGACTCAAAAGATGAATCATGGTGCACTCACTAATAAGTGGATATTAACCTAGAAAACTGGAATATCAAAAACATAATCCACATATCAAATGAGGTACAAGAAGAATGGAGGAGTGGCCCCTTGTTCTGGAAAGACTCAGTGAAGCAGTATAGGGCAAAACCAGAACAGGGAAGTGGGAAGGGTTGGGTGGGAAAACAGGGGGAGGGAAGGAGGCTGATGGGACTTTCAGGGAGTGGGGGTCTAGAAAAGGGGAAATCATTTGAAATGTAAATAAAAAATATATCAAATAAAAAAAGAAATAAAAAAAAACAATATGGAAATTGTAATGCTAGAGTGGATACATTGTGTAAAACCTAATCCTCCACAATGGCAAGCTCCAGAAGATATGCCCTTCACCAGTCCTATAAAACGCAAACTGGTGAGAAAGGCACCAGCACATTTGAAGAGTTTCATTCTTTCCCTTTTCCCTGTGCCATACCTTAGTGTTGGAGATGCTGCTGTTCAATTATATGAATTAAATTCAATGGGCTTAATTGGGCCCCAAGGTAACAAGAGCCAGGTGGCAGCATTGGATCACTAGAGACAAGGTGATTGTAGTTATTATAATGGACACTGTAGACAAAACAATGTTTATAATGATCTACCCCATAATAGTCAGCACAGGAGAGGTGAAATTTATAATGGCATGACCCCTTTGGACCTTTGGTACTGGCTAATAAATCACGGTGTTTCCAGGCATGAAATAGATAGGAAGCCTACTGCATATCCACTTGATTTGTAGAGAAATTCTCATACAAATGAAAGGCTACATTGGAGTGTGGCAAAAGGAAGTCTTGGCCAGTTAATCAATTTCCAGACTTGAGCAAATTTGTAGATCCAGAACCCCCTGAATGAATGTGGAGGGATCTCAATAAGACACCTAAAAGTTTTGCTTTCACTTTCTCCAATTCTTCCTCAGAGGGAATTATGGCATTTTACAAGGGTAACTGTACACTGGAAGAAAGGAATAATCAGACTTTCTTGGGTCTATTGGATACTGGTTCTGAATTGACACCAATCCCAGGAGATCCCAAGAAACATTTTGGCCCTCTAGTTAGAGTAGGGGCTTATGGAGGAGAGGTGATTAATGGAGTATTGACTGATGTCTGACTCACAGTAGGTCCAGTAGTTCTCTGAATATATCCTGTGTTCATTTCTCCAGTTCCAGAATGTATAATTAGGATAGATATACTCAGAAATTGGCAGAATTCTCACATTGGTTCAGTGACCTGTGGAGTGAGGGCTATTGTGTTTGGAAAGGCGAAATGGATGCCTTTAGAGTTGTATCTGCCAAAGAAAATAGTGAATCAAAAACAGTATCATATTACTGAAGGAATTGCAGAAATTACTGCTACTATCAAGGACTTGAAAGATGCAGGGGTGGTGGTTCCCACCACATCTCCCTTTAACTATCCTATCTGGCCAGCGCAGAACACAAATGAATCATAGAGAATGACAGTTGACTATCAAAAACTACATCAGGTAGTGACTCCAATTGCAGCTGCTGTACCAGATGTAGATTTGTTACTTGAGCAAATTAACACATCTCTTGCTACCTGGTATGCAGCTATTGATCTGGAAAATGCCTTCTTCTCAGTACCTATCCCCAAGAACCACCAGAAGCAATTTGCTTTCAGTTGTCAAGGCCAGCAGTATACTTTACAATTTTGACTCAAGGATATATTAACTCTCCTGTCCTGTGGCATAACTTAGTTAGAAGTGATCTTGATCCTTTGTCTCTTCCACAAAATATCACACTGGTGCACTATATTGATGTCATTATGCTGATTGGATCAAGCGAGTAGGAATTAGCAACCACTTTGGATTCATCGGTAACACATGCAAATCAGAGGATGGGAAATAAATCCAAATAAAATTCAAGGACCATCTACCTCAGTGAAATTCTTAGTACAGTGATGTGGGGCATACAGACATATTCCTTCTAAAGTGAAAGATAAATTATTGCACCTGGCTCCTCCCACCACCAAGAAAGAAGTACTAAGTTTAGTGGGTCTATTTAGATTCTGGAGACAGCACATCCCTCACTTCTGTGTGATACTCAGGCCTATTTACCAAGTGACTTGAAAAGCTGCTAGCTTTGTGTGGGGCCAGGAACAGGAGAAGGCTCTTCAACAGGTCCATGCTGCTGTGCAAGCTTCTCTACCATTTGGACCATATGATCCAGCAGACCCAATGGTACTTGCGGTGTCTGTGATAGATAGAGAAATTGTTTGACGCCTCTTGCAGGCCCCTGTAGGTGAATCACAGAAGAGACCTTTGGGATTTTGGAGCAAAGTTCTACCATCATACGCAACTACTCTCCCTTTGAAAAACAGTTCTTTGCCTGCTATTGGGCCTTAGTGGAAACTGAAGTTTGACAATAGGACACAAAGTTACTATGTGACCTGAACTGCCCATCATGAGCTGGGTGTTATCAGACCCTCTATTTCATAAAGTAAGATGAGCACAACAGCATTCTATTATCAAATGGAAGTAGTACATATGTGATTGGGCCAGAGCAGGTTCTGAAGGCACAAGCATGTTACATGAAGAAGTTGCTCAGATGCCTATGGTTTCTACTCCTCTTACAATGCCATATGCTGCCAAGCATGCACTTATAGCTTCATGGGGTGTTCACTATGATCTGCTGACTGATGAGAAGAAGACTAGGACCTGGTTTACTGATGTCTCTGCACGTTATGCAGGCACCACCCAGAAGTGGACAGCTGCAGCTTTACAACCCCTTTTTGGAACAACCCTGAAAGATACAGTTGAAGGAAAATCTTCACAGTTAGTAGAACTTCAGGCAGTACACATGGTATTACAGTTTGTATGGAAGAAGAAATGGTCAGATGTACGATTGGTCACTGACTTATGGGCTGTAGCCAGTGGATTGGCTGGATGGACAGGGATGTAGAAAGATCACAATTGGAAAATTGGTGAGAAAGACACCTGGGGAAGAAGTATGTGGTTAGATCTCTTTAACTCTCTTTAAATTTATTTGTTTAATTATTTTACATCCTGATCATATAGCTCCCTTTCTCCTCTCCTCCCAGGCCCATCCTTACAAATCCATTCTCAAAGAAGTGGAAACACCCCCACCTGGGAAATCCAGTTAGAGAAGAACTAAGTACAACCTCTTATGTTTAGGCCAAACCAGATAGTCCAGTTAGGGAAAGAAGACTCCCTGGCAGGCAACAAAATCAGAGGCAGACCCTTCTCTGATGGTTAGGTGACCCACATGAAGATCAACCAAGCTGCATGTCTGATTAAAAAAAAAGCATGCATAGGTCTAGTACTTGAATGCTTTCAGGTGTACTATTAAATTACTACTATGAGAACTGTCCATATTTGTTTATGAAAGCACTTAGTTCTATTAACTTTAATTTTATCACTGCTTTCACTGTGTCCTGTTAGGTTTGTTCACATTGTATCCTCATTTTCATGAAGTTTTAGAAAGTTTTAATTTCTTTCTTTAGCTTCATGGCATGCCATAATGCATAGAATTACCAGAGGTCTGAAAGCAATAATGCTTATGTATCATCAAAGAGGATCTCTGAAAGTTGAAGCTAAAATAAACATATTTCTCATTTTTATTGGAAATTTTATTTATTTACATCTCAAATGTTATACCCTTTCCTGGTTTCCCATCTACAAATCCACTATCCGATTGCCCATCCACCTGATTCTATAAGGGTGCTCCCAAACACGCACATTCCCACCTGCTATTCCCCTACACTGGGGCATTAAGCATTCCCAGGATGAAGGGCTTCTTGTCCCATTGATGCCAGATAAGGCCATCCTGTGCTGGAGCCATGGGTCCCACCATGTGTATTCTGGTTGGTGATTTAGTCCCTGGGAGCTTTCAGGGAGGAGGTGGGGACCTGGCTGGTTGATATTGTTGTTCTTCCTTTACAATTGCAAACCCCTTCAGTGTCTTGGGACCTTTCTCCAGATCCTCCATTGGGGACTCTACACTCAGTGCAATCTGACTCTGTATTTGTAAGGCTCTGGGAAGGTCCTCTCAGGAGACAGCTATATCAGGGTCCTGTCAGTAAGCACTTCATGGCCTCTGCAACAGTGTCTTCATTTGATGTCTGTAAATGGGATGGAGCCCATAGTGGGGCAGTCTTTGGTGGCCTTTCCATTTGTCTCTGCTCCATATTTTGTCCCTATATTTCCTTTATACAGCAGCAATTCTGGACCAAAAGTTTGAAGATGAGTGGGCAGCCCCATACTCTGAATGGGGGCTTTGCTTAACCTTTGGATATGGTCTATACAGGTTTTTCCTCCAGCTAATCTTATTCCCTTTGGGTCCTGGGAGCCTCTTGCTTTCCTAGCATCTGGGACCTTCTGGTGGATACACCCAGTTTCCAATCCCCCATTACTACACACCTATAATCATTTCACTGACCTTCACTGACCATCTGAATATCACCTCCATCTCCTAAGATATTTTCTCCTGCACCCAATGTGTTCCCACGTACCTCCTCTCTTCCAATTCCACCCCCACACTCTATGTCCCATGAGTATTTTGTTCCCCTTTGTAAGTAGGACTGACTCATCCACATTTTGGTTTCGGTCTTCCTTCTTCTTGAGCTCCATATGGTCTGTGAATTGTTATCATGGATATTCCAAACTTTGGTGTTAATATCTACTTATCAGTGAGTATATAAGATGTGTGTAATTCTGTGACTGGGTTACCACACTCAGGATGATACTTTGTAGTTCCATTCATTTGCCTAGGAATTTCATGAATTCATTGTTTTTTAATAGCTGAGTAGTACGCTATTGTGTAAATGTTCCACATTTTCTGTATCCATTCTTCTGTTGAAGGACATCTGGGTTCTTTCCAGCTTCTGGCTATTATAAATAGGGCTGCTGTGAACATAGTGGAGCATGTGTCCTTATTAAATGTTGGATCATCTTCTAGGTATATACCCAGGAGTAGTATAGCTGAGTTCTCAAGTAGTGCTATATCTAAGGAACTGCCAAACTGATTACCAGAGTGGTTGTAACAGCTTGCAATCCCACCAGTGATGGAGGAGTATTCCTCTTTCTCCACATCCTTGCCAGAATCTTCTGTCAACTGAGTATTTGATCTTAGCCATTCTGACTGGTGTAAGGTGAAATCTCGGGGTTGTTTGGATTTGCATTTCCTGGATGACTAAGGATGTTGAACATTTCTTTAGGTGCTTCTCAGCTATTTGATATTCCTCAGTTGAGAATTCTTTGTTTAGCTCTGTGACCCATTTTTAATAGACTTCTCTGGAGTCTACCTTCTTGAGTTCTTCATATATATTGAGTATTAGCCCTCTATTGAATGTGGGAATGTTAAATATCTTTTCCAAATCTTTGGGTTACTGTTTTGTCTTATTGATGGTGTCCTTTGCTTTACAAAATCTTTGAAATTTTATCAGGGCCCATTTGTCAATTCTTGATCTTAGAGCATAAGTCATTGGTGTTCTGTTCAGGAACATTTGCCATGTGCCCATGTATTGGGGTTCTCCCCACTTTCTCTTCTATTAGTTTCAGTGTGTCTGGTTTTATGTGGAGGTCCTTGATCCACTTGGACTTGAACGTAGTACAAGGAGATAAGGATGGATCAATTTGCATTCTTCTACATGCTGACCATCAGTTGAACCAGCACCATTTGTAAAGAAAAAAAAATGCTGCCTTTTTTAAACTGGATGGTTTTGATACTTCATCAAATCAAGTGACCACAGGTCTGTGGGTTCATATCTTGGTCTTCAATTCTATTCCATTGACCTACCTGCCTGTCACTGAACAAATACCACACAGTTTTTAACACTATTGCTCTGTACTGCTGCTTGACAGGGAGGGTGATTCCCCTAGAAGTTCTTCTGTTGT
Source organism: Apodemus sylvaticus (assembly GCF_947179515.1). Classification (NCBI taxonomy): domain Eukaryota; kingdom Metazoa; phylum Chordata; class Mammalia; order Rodentia; family Muridae; genus Apodemus; species Apodemus sylvaticus. The sequence continues at coordinate 74,874,279 of NC_067495.1, read as the reverse complement.
TGAAAATAGTTTTTGATTCTTCACTTCAAATTTGTGTCCCTTTGACCTCATTTAGTTTTCTAATTGCTCTGGCTAGGACTACTATATTGAATAGGTAGGTAGAGAATGGGCAGCCTTATCCAGTCCCTGATTTTAGTGGCATTCCTTTAAATTTCTCTCCATTTAGTTTGATGTTGGCTACTTGTTCATTGTATATTGTTTTAACTATGTTTAGATGTGGGCCTTGAATTTCTTTGTGTTTTCTAGAGTGTAGTTTTGCTCCCTGTGTTGGAGTTTTCCACCTAAGAAAACTTAAATTTCTGATCTTTCCACAGTAGTCACTTGACCTGATATCAGAACATGTCCACTTCCTTTGTTTTCAATGTTTCTAAACTAGTGTCAGGTTTTGTCACTATATGCTTACCACCACCTTCCCACAGAAAGAACCAGTTGTTTTTCCCAAAACTATTCCATCAAAATATGGGTAAGCTGGTTGTTTCTCTAAATGGCTAGATACCTTTCCAAGACTAAAGAGTCAACCATATGTCAACAGACAAGACACCAACATAGAATAAAATTTAATTAATAACTGACCTTAAAATTCATGAATTCTCTAAGAAAGAAAACAGAGATAAAGAATCTCTGTTCTGGAAAGACTCAGTGTAGCAGTATAAGGCAAAATCAGAACAGGGAACTGGGAAGGGGTGGGTGGGGAAACAGGGGGAGGGAAGGGGGCTTATGTGACTTTCAGGGAGTGGGGAAGGCAGAAAAGGGGAAATCATTTGAAATGTAAATAAAAAATATATCGAATAAAAAAGAATCTCTATTGATCACAATAGAACACTGGTAAAACAGTGCAAAAAAGAAATAATATATGCACAAAATGAGAACTTTAGCAGACAATGGAAGCAAAATCAGATTGGAAGATACAGCCATATCTATAAAGTAATAATGCTCAAAACAAAAATATTGAACTATAGCACTATATATAGAATTACCAAAATTAGTATTGAAATTGGCTTATTAGTTAACATTGTTATGAATCCATTTCATTTGTGTGTATATGTGTTATTTACATTTACATGTATTGAGTCTGATATACGTTTGTGTTGCATGCATGTAAGTTTGCATAATTTGAAGCATACATGCATAGGGAAGAGCAGGACACATTTACTGTGTTCATCTATTACCTTATTGGGTTGAGAGAGGATTTCCTGTTAGACTGGATATCCAGTTAACTCTTTTGATGCATCTGTTTTCCTCCACAGTGCTAGAGTTACATATGCAACTATATCGAGCTTTTTTCCTAGATGCTGAGGACTCAAATTCAGATTTCCATACTTGAATGTTAATCCCTCTTACAAATTGAATCCTATCTCCAGATCTTAATTAGGTTTCTGAATATCAATGTGGGATGGTTTAGTTTAGAATGAGCTAAAATTTAGAAATTCTAGTTATGCACCCAACAAAGTTATCCTTTTTTTTTTTTTTTTTTTTTTTTTTGCTAAATATTTATGAAGTCACTGTACTGTAGTCATGGCTGATTTCCTAAATAGTGCTAAACATGTATTCTTATATGGTTCGAGCTGAAATAGTGAAAATTTTTACAAGTATTACATATCCTTAAAGAACTTAAAAAGTTCATTGTCTTGCAGTAAACATTGATGTTTGGACTGAGATCATAATCTAAGTGATCAATGCACATCAAGAATATTAAGCAAACAAATGAGACTTAAATAGAGTTCTGTTATATATGCATTACAACATTTATGGTCCATGTGAATATTCCATGTAACTTTTTTAACTTGTTAAAGATTCCAATTTTTATTAAAAAATAAGCCAACAAAACGAAACTGTGAATCACTGATCAAATCGACTTTCTTTTTGTTTTGTAACTTATACATCAATTCATCTATCCTAATAATTCAGGAAAAATCACAATATTCTAAATGGTGTCATTACTAAGAACATTTATTTGAAAAGTGTATTCATCAGAGATCACTAGATGTCCTTAATCTTAATTCCATAGTCCAGAAATCATGAAAACTGTCACTTCAAAACAGAAAGCAAACACCAGATAATTAACATTGAGGCAGTATATAAGAACTCATGAAAAACTTAGTGTCTATAGCAACTAACTGTAGTACTTGAAATAATGCGTTTTAGCAAAAGATTATAGTAAGCGAATTGTAGGGCATGATGCCCTACAAATGAACAAATTATACTGCATAAAGAAAGAAAGTAAGGTGAAATGAATGACATATGAGATTTATGCTTGTGAAAAAATAGGAAAATCTGACAGTGACTTGTTTTACAGATTTTTAGATATAATCATTTTTAAGTATGAAGTGTTTGTGAAAAAACTAATATTATATGGTATAAATCCAAAGATAAACATTTGTGGGGATGTTTTTGTTAGAGATCTTTGGTGTTTTGCTGGATACATTCATTGTCCACAGACAAAACACAGGTAGTACTTTGAAAACTGAACATGAAAACCACTTGCCACCTCTGGGTAACAGAAGGTGTCAAGAGACAAGCTTTGATATTGTAGAAGTCTTAAAGACTATTTATGATACCTACATATAATGACATTTCAAATAATTGTAGGAGGTATCTAGATGTATATTTCATATATTAATATAAATTTTCTTATTTTGCACTTAATTTAAAGACATATGGACAAAGGAATTGATATATTTTAAAACCAGTTTTTTTACATTATATGATTGAATAAATATTTAATTATAAACTTTACTTTAGAAAGTATTTCAGATTTTAAGTGAACAGATTTTGGTAGTTTAAATATATATGTAATTTTCTCCTCAGAAAAGATTGTATAGCCACTTCTAAGAGAATGATCACAATAATATTAAAATGATGAATGCTTTAAAAACAAAAGCGTTATGATGCATACATTTCTCATGCTTAAATCACATCTTACTATTTCCTGCTCCTTCCTGGAACTGGTTTTTTTTTAATTCAATATATTTTTATTTACATTTCAAATGATCTCCCCTTTTCTAGCCCCCCACTCCCTAAAAGTCCCGTAAATCCCCTTCTCTCCCCCTGTCCTCCCACCCACCCATTCCCACTTCCCCATTCTGGTTTTGCCGAATTCTGCTTCACTGAGTCTTTCCAGAACAAGGGGTCACACCTCCTTTCTTCTTGTACCTCATTTGATGTGTGGATTATGTTTTGGGTATTCCAGTTTTCTAAGTTAATATCCACTTATTAGTGAGTGTATACCATGATTCACCTTTTGAGTCTGGGTTACCTCACTTGTTCGTTAGCTCCATCCATTTGCCCAAGAATTTCATGAATTCATTGTTTCTAATGGCTGAATAGCACTCCATTGTGTAGATATACCACATTTTTTGCATCCACTCTTCTGTTGAGGGATACCTGGGTTCTTTCCAGCATCTGGCAATTATAAATAGGGCTGCTATGAACATAGTAGAGCATGTATCCTTTTTACATGGTGGGGAGTCCTCTGGGTATATGCCCAGGAGTGGTATAGCAGGATCATCTGGAAGTGAGGTGCCCAGTTTTCAGAGGAACCACCAGAAACCCAGGATAGCTAAAACTATTCTCAGCAACAAAAGAAAGTCTGGGGGAATCAGTATCCCTGACCTCAAGCAATACTACAGAGCAGTAGTGTTAAAAACTGCATGGTATTGGTACAGTGACAGGCAGGAGGATCAATGGAACAGGATTGAAGATCCAGAAATGTACCCACACACCTATGGCCACTTGATCCTCGAAAAAGAGGCTGAAAACATCCAATGGAAAAAAAGATAGCCTTTTCAACAAATGGTGCTGGTTCAACTGGAGGTCAGCATGCAGAAGAATGCGAATTGATCCATCCTTGTCTCCTTGAACTAAGCTCAAATCCAAATGGATCAAGGACCTCCACATAAAGCCAGACACTCTGAAGCTAATAGAAAAGAATCTCGGGAAGACCCTTGAGGACATCGGTACAGGGAGAAAGTTTCTGAACAGAACACCAATAGCATATGCTCTAAGATCAAGAATTGACAAATGGGACCTCATAAAATTACAAAGTTTCTGTAAGGCAAAGGACACCATCAAAAGGACAAATCGGCAACCAACAAATTGGGAAAAGATCTTCACCAACCCTACATCAGATAGAGGGCTAATATCCAATATATATAATGAACTCAAGAAGTTAGACTTCAGAAAACCAAACAACCCTATTAAAAATGGGGTACAGAGTTAAACAAAGAATTCTCACCTGAAGAACTTCAGATGGCGGAGAAGCATCTTAAAAAATGCTCAACTTCATTAGTCATTAGGGAAATGCAAATCAAACAACCCTGAGATTTCACCTTACACCAGTCAGAATGGCTAAGATTAAAAATTCAGAAGACAGCAGGTGTTGGCAAGGATGTGGAGAAAGAGGAACACTCCTCCACTGCTGGTGGGGTTGCAAATTGGTACAACCACTCTGGAAAGCAGTCTGGCGGTTCCTCCGAAAACTGGGCACCTCACTTCCAGAAGATCCTGCTATACCACTCCTGGGCATATACCCAGAGGATTCCCCACCATGTAATAAGGATACTTGCTCTACTATGTTCATAGCAGCCCCATTTATAATTGCCAGATGCTGGAAAGAACCCAGGTATCCCTCAACAGAAGAATGGATGCAAAAAATGTGGTACATCTACACAATGGAGTACTATTTAGCCATTAGAAACAATGAATTCATGAAATTCTTAGGCAAATGGATGGAGCTAGAGAACATCATACTAAGTGAGGTAACCCAGACTCAAAAGGTGAATCATGGAATGCACTCACTAATAAGTGGATATTAACCTAGAAAACTGGAATACCCAAAGCATAATCCACACATCAAATGAGGTACAAGAAGAAAGGAGGAGTGGCCCTTTGTTCTGGAAAGACTCAATGAAGCAGTATTCGGCAAAACCAGAACGGGGAAGTGGGAAGGGGTGGGTGGGAGGACAGGGGGAGAGAAGGGGACTTGCGGGACTTTCGGGGAGTGGGGGGCTAGAAAACGGGAAATCATTTGAAATGTAAATAAAAATATATCGAATAAAAAAGGTCAAAAGATTTTAAAAAATGGGGTATAGATCTAAGCATAGAAGTCTCTAATAGATGGGAAGCACTTAAAGTAATGTTCAACACCCTTAGACTTCAGGAAAACACAAATGAAAATCATTAGTAAGTAGCACAGTCTACATTAAACATTCCTCACTTTCATGTGCCTACAACTGGGCAGACACATCTAACATAAAGCCCATTTTATCATAAAATGCTGCACTTCTGAAAAGTATCTTAATTTTGTCCGTAAAGTCCAAACCAGAAAGTCTTTATATGTGAGTTTTCACAATACAAAAAGTCTGGAAATCATAAATTAAGAATTGAAGACATTCTTTTCTTCATTCATTGGTGTTAACCTCATCCTGGCAGTGGTATATATCCTTTCTTTACTTACATTTAGAAATTGCTATTTTTCTAGAATCATAATATGTTATGTATGTTTTTGTTCAAATAATGTGTATTATGTTCTTAAAATGCAGATAGAAATTTAATTCATGAAAATATTTTTAAAATGATACCATTTACAAAACAAGTATTTATATATGACTAGAGGATGTAAAATAAGCAAAGCATGCTTAGAAGTTTATACTAAAGAGGTTAAAAGGGCTTACTATAAAGGCCTTTAAAGAAAGGTTTGGATGTTTAATTTTCAGATGGTAAATGCTGCTGGCCTTTTAGGTTTCTGCAACAGAAAGTGTCAAGTTTTTGAGAGGAAAATAGTCGAGAAGTAGAGAAACTATTTATAAACTACTACTCTGACTTAAGGCAAATAGGTTGACTGAATAAATATTGAAAATAAAAATGAAGAAGTGAATATTGGCACAAAGTTAAATGCAAGGAAGAAAAATAAAAGATCTCATTTTTCTTGTAATTTCTTACACATCAGTAACACTGAAAAATTATAATAGGCATTGGAATAAACTTTCATTAGTGAAAAAAAAAGAAAAATGATTTTCAGAGCATTTGTGTGTGGTCATCCCTATGCATGAGCTAAGAACTCTTTTATACTTTCTTTCATTCATGGTTCAAATTGCTAACCTGCTTTTCAAGCAATTTTCCAGTTGGGTTGACTTAGGCCCGAGGTGGTCATTTCGCCCTGACCCCATTACATTATGTTCTAATTCTCAAATCTTCCTCTGACCCTTACCTTTAATGAGAAAATCCTCTTGCCATATTGCCTGCATCAGCTACAATTACTCACTGTCACATCTGTCATGACTATGCTTTATTGGAATCCTGATATACATGACTCTTCTAAGAAAATGTGGGCCAAATCTCCTATATGTAAAACTCAAAGAAGATAAGATGAAAAATTGTAATTAGGATTTTTTAAAAATTTCTATCAAGTAAATGTTCTTTATTTTAGGGAGCAGATGGGGAACGGAGCATATTGATGGGCATAGAAAATTTCAATATGTATGGTCCTCACTGTAATTGGTGTCATTATAAGTCAGAAGATCATGTGTTTTATATTATTATAATTAGAAAAACAGCAATTCCATTTTGTGCCTAGGGCTTAGTTGACCATCAACACTCTTGTCCAATTTATTTAGAAATTTAGGTGAAAATTCCAATCAAATTCAAATATAATTTTTTCTTTTTTAAAATATTCATTTATGCTTCAAATGTTATTCCTTTTCCTCGACTCCCCTCCAAAATCCCTCTATCCCATCCCCCTCCCCTTCCTAAACAACCCACCCACTCCTTCTTCCCTGTCCTGGTATTCTACTATACTGGTTCATTGAGCCTTCCCAAGACCAAGGGCCTTTCCTCCCACTGATGTCCAACAAGGCCATCCACTGCTACTTATGTGGCTGGAGTCATGGGTCCCTCCATGTGTACACTTTGTTTGGTGGTTTAGTCCCTGGAAGCACTGCATGTACTGGTTGGTTCATATTGTTGTTCCTCCTATGGGGCTGCAAACTCCTTCAGCTCCTTGGGACCACAGAATGATATGAATGATTCATTTTCTTTTTCGTTTTTTCTTTTGTGATGGTGGTTCCAAGAACAAAGGGCAGATACAAAGGGATGGGGAGATGAGTGGGATCGAGGTACATGTGGAATGCACAAAGAATTAATGAAACATTATTTTTTTATAATTTTTTATTTTCAATATTCTTTGTTTACATTCAAAATGATTTTCCCTTTCCCAGTTCTCCCCTCCCCATAACTTCCCTAAGCCCTTTTCCCTCTGCCCATTCTCCTATCAACTCCCTCTAACTTCTCTGTCCTGGTATTCCCCTATAATGCTGGAACAAGCATTTTCAGGACCAGGAACCTCTCTTTCCTCCTTCTTGGGCATCATTAGACATGTGAATTGTGTTTTGGATATTCAGAGTTTCTGAGCTAATATCCACTTATCAGCTTTGGTGGCACAGAAATGTTTAGGCAAGCCTGATATTTTGAATGAGAACTTATAAAAAATCCTAAATTTTGTGGTAGGCTTGCAATGATACTATTTATCCTTTGCTCTTATGATAATCAGAGGATTATCGATCATGGCCAGCCCTTTCTCTACTGCAAAGATGCAGTATATATACATATATAATATTTCACACATAAACACATATAAACACACATCTACACACATGTATGTTTGTATACATGTATATATGGAAAAGAATGTAAGTAGGTAAATGAGGCTGGGACAAGGGCTAGGGACATGGGTTAGTGTTGAAAATATTTAGGATATAAACACAAGTACCTAAGTTAGATTTTCAGCACTCGTGTATAAATCTAAGAATAATGGCATATGCTTATAATTCCAGAGCAATAAAGATATATACAGGGGAATTATTGGGGTTCACTGACCAGTTATTTATCCTAATCAGACCACAGTGAGATATCTTGTTTCATAAAATTAGATAGACAACTCCTGAGGAATGAAATTCAGTTTAGGCTCAAGCCTGTTGTGATTTGAATAGGAATGTCCCCCCATAGACTATGTGGCACTGTTTGGATACATGGCCTTGGTGGAGTAGGTGTGGCTTTATAAGAGGAGATGTTTCACTAGGGAGTAGTCATTGAGATCTGGAAGCTCAAGCAATGCCCAGAGTGGCATTCTATTCCTGCTGCCTGCAGACCCAAATGTAGAACTTTCAGCTCCTTCTCCAATACTTTTTATGTCTGCACACCACCATGCTCCCTACCATGATGATAGTAGACTAAACATCTGATACTGGAACCCAACCCCAATTAAATGGTTTTCTTTGTAATTGTTGCTATGATCATATGATCTCTTCACAGCAATAGAAACTGTAACTAAGATACCTTCAAATACTTGCACACTAATGTGTATATCTGTCTCCACACAGACATGTGCACATAAACATATGAGCAGATACATACTATACATGCTATATACAAATACACAACATAAATGGCATAATATAGGGGAATAGGAATTATCTTGTCACCACATTTCAGGAAGAACTGATTGCTTCCACAAGATAGTTCCTGTGCGAAACAGCAAATTTTGGGCATACATCTTAGAACATATGAGTGAATTAATTCTACTCAACTTTCTGTTTGGGGCTTATATTGTCAATATCTTGTTATCTTTCTTGGTGGAAAGTAAAAGCAAATCAAAATAAAATTAGCTGGGATGCTATTTTTTCTCTTCTTCAGAACTAAACCAATTTAAAAAATAGACTAATTCAACTCAAATGTTAGCTATTATTGTTGGGTTTTGTCCACAAAGAACATTAAAATTATGGGCTTAATGAGTTCAAAAGATTCTGCAAGATATACTTTCATCATGTGAAAGCAAGTAAAATTGAATATATAGCTGAAGATATGAAATTATTAAAATAACTCCACAAATTCTTTGATTCTTTTCCTACTGAAAGGCAAGAGTTTATGATACATTGTTTAAAATTCCAAAAAAGGTAATTTAGCTGTATTCTCTTATTTGAAACTCTTATCTAATATGTAAGAAGTCTCTCTGACTTAGAGCCTTCAGGCTATGTGGATACACAAGCTAAAGGGGTATGTGTATGGACTCTAGTCAACAATTCTGGACTAGTTTTGAGCTAGTCAACACAGACTGCTAACAATGCAAATAAGCTGCCCTGAAAAATCTATCTGAATTACAGTAAGCACAATTTCACTTTGACATCTCTATCAAATTCAGGATAATTACTTCATGAAAATGGTCTATTCAATAACTTTCTAATTTTTTATGCAGAAAGTTAGGAAAAGAATAAAATGTTTGGTGTAAGATTAAGATTCCCCACTATTTGTTCTGTAACAATAACATTAGAAAATTAGCTAGGAAAAAAAGATATGGAAAATGTATATCTTTCTACCCTGATACACTCTTCAGGGTAATGTGAGTAGTATAGAAGGAAAGATGCCTTCATGGAGAAAGAAATATTTCTTTCCCTTTCCTCTACTGGCTGGAAGATGTGTTTCTAAAGAAATGGATTCATATCTCAACCAGAAGTGTATCTTAGACCATGGTTCTCAAACTCATAAACTGATTGGATCACATATTTTTTGCATTCTTAGCTGATCCAAAAATGTTATTTTAATGATATTTTCTTATATGCTCAGTGATATGTTTGGTAAACATTAAGAAAAATATGAGATTAATCATTTCTCAAAATAACTTTCTATCTTATCTTCAAATATGTGACATACTTAAATGCCAATGAACACAATTTACTACCCACAAGGTTGTGCTAAAGCCTTCATGGTTTTATATTCATTCTACTCTAGTAAAGCCATCCTTTTGCTGTACCTCAAGTAATTCAGGGACTCTATATTAGTTTTTAAGTTTATTCTAAATTGCTTAGTGCATCACACATGCCCTGTTCTCTAAGATGTTCTGTGTCTTGAATGAACTTCACATATATCACTACCATAATATACTGCTTCTTTGCTTATGTGCCTATCTTTACTAAAATACTTATGAACAATTGAAATTTTCATCAAATTAGCCAAGCAAAATTTTTAATATTTTTACAGTAGTCATTGTTGAAATAAAACATGTCAGAAACTATCTTAAGGCATTTGACATTTTTTAAGGATATTCACAATTATTTAAAAACCACTATGAGTTCTAACAAGCTATAAAGACAAGGGATAAAGTGATTTGAAATCAGGTACTCAGAAAGACATCTCTAAAGGATGGCATTTAAGCACTGACGAAAAATGACAAGTCATTAATGCTACAATTCAAGGGAAGAACATTCTAGGTAGAAGGAATAAGAACTTTGCTTTCAAGATAGAATTGTCTTGTTGCTTTTCATTCATAGCAAAAGAAGAAAAGCAGCAAGAAAAACTTGTTTTGGCTATAATAAACATGGGTAAGAGATGAAATTGAAGAGAGAGCTGAAATTATATATGTTATTATAGAAATTTGAAATTTCGTGTAAATAATTTTAGACGTCATTGGGAAGTATGTTTGAGTATAAAGTAAGTGTAATTTGCACTTTCCTAATGTCACTGCATAATACAGAGGGTGTGTTATACTACTGTTAGATTGAAACTGGGTATGAGATTTATGTTTGCTTTTGTTGAGGCACAAGCTAAGGATACATTACATGTGAATGAGCAAACAAATGAATATGTAATTGAAGATATTAACAAATAAAGAAAAATGAATAAGGAAATGAGAAAAAACAAAAAAATGAATGAAAATTAATAAAGATAACTGATGAATATATTTACTGAGCATTATTAGAATTATAAATGAACCACAGTCCTGCTAGACTTGTTTATACTTATTTGTCATTCTTAGCAATTCCAAAGCATTTAAAAAGTTCTATTTTTTGTTATGGCTTTAGCTACTTCTTTAGTGACAGACTGACTCTAATAAGTCTGCTGGAATAAGAACAGTTCCTTGTGACTATGATGATTAAAAACATAATAAATCATTATGCCATCAAATGCATATTTATTAAAAATTGCATAACAAATGTCTTGTAGTAATTGAAAAGGAGGGAAGGGCTTTTTAAAACAACTTTTATTATTACTTATGCAAAAGCATATTTATTACTACTTGTTCAGGAGATTAATTAATATTTTCAGAAAAATTTTGAGTTAAGATTACTGGCTGCTCTTTTAAAAGACCAGTGTTTGATTCATAGCACTCCTATGGTGGCTCATAATCATCTGTATTGCCAGTCTTAGAGAACATGATACATATATTTGTGTGTGTTTGTGTATATATACCTATGCATCTATGTACGTGTATACAAAATACACATACACATAATTGCTTTCAAGAAAAGATTAAGAAAATACACAGACAACCCAAGTTAAATTTTAGTCAAAAGTAACGTAGTAAGAAATAAATAACAATAGGTACCTTTCGTACTAGTCAGATGGAAACAAACTACTATATAAGCTTCCCAAAATATACACACACACATATAAAACAAATTCAATGGAATTAACCTGTGAGTGGCAATATACTAATATATACCATAGGCTAATAAATAAGAATCCCAGTGCTTGAAATGGTTTGAAATTGTAGGCTAGTGAGGTTTCATAGACACCTAAATATAAGATGGTTATCTTCATTGGTCACCTTTCAACATGTGATAGTAAGACCTTATTACTGAAGACACCATGTACCTGAGTTATGAAACATGAAAAAACAAACTGATAATGACATGGGAGATTCTTCACTACTGAATAGTTTTAATAGTGATATAAGGTGATGTGAAAACCATATGATAAAAATAGTCATCAATTTTACCTCTCTGGAAACTCTGGAAGCTACAATATTGCCTGGCCTGGCAAGATATGCCCATTGATGGTGACATGAACATCATGGGAATAACTGAACACTTTTCATTGTATTTATGTATTGTTTACCAAGATGAAACCTGTATTTTTACAAAATTATTGGTTCCAAGAATATCTGGGAAACAGGTCATGGATTCTAGGAATGAACCTACTAGTATTATACTGATAAGTGAATATAATATTAAACTGATTCCCAATGATTCATCATAATACCCATAGATTAATGCATATCTCAACCACTATCAAAGAAAGTTCTAAATACACAAGATGGCAGTTAGCATGGACTCCTACAACTTGTAAAGATGCATAGATGAAGACACTGTAGAATACACAGCCTGACATAGCACATCTGCATCACATACTGTCTGTCCAAGAATGAAGACCGATTATATAATGGGAACAGGAGAAGGAAGAGTATAAAATCTAGAAGCAGTAGATGACTATAATGAAACTGTATCTTCAGAACCCACTAAAGAATGTGTACATACTTATTCATAGGGGTTATGACAGCATACACAGCACCTATCCAAACACAAATCACAATACCCCACCTGGGTAGGCATAAATTCTTACTCCTAGCTAAGAAGCTATAGGAATATGTGCTGGAAGTCAGTTTTCTTTATCACTGTAATCCATGGTAAAAGGAATATGTTTCAGTGTATGGACATGCTGTATTAGTTAGGGTTTTACTGCTATGAACAGACACCATGACCAATGCAAATTTTAGAAAAGAGAACATTTATTTGGCTTATGGGTTCAGAGGTTCAGTCCATTGTCATCAAGGCAGAAGCATGGCAGCATCCAGCATGGCACAGTCGAGAAGCTGGGGGTTCTAAAACTTTATCCAAAAGAAGCCAGGAACAGACTGGGCATCCACAGGTATCTAGGAAGAAGATCTCTAAGCCCAACCCCACAGTGACATGCTTCCTCGAACAAGCCCACAACTTCTAATAGTGCCACTCCCTGGGACAAGCATATATAAACCATCACATTCCACTCCCCGGCCCCATAGGTTTTTTCAAACATGAGTCTATGGGGACCATACCTAAACATAGCAAAATGCAAAATGCATTTAGTCCATCTTCAAAAGTCCATAGCAGTCTCAACAGTGTTAAAAGTCCAAAGTTCAAGGTCTCTTCTGAGATGCATCCAATCGCTTAACTCCAATCCCCAAAGCACAACAGGAAACCAGCTGGGCAACCCCAAACTCTGCATTTCCATGTCTGACAGCAAAGCAGTCTTCAGATCTTCAATTCCTTTTTCATCTTTGTTGACTGCAACGTGGTTCCTTTTCCTGGGCTGGTTCTACTCCCTGTTAACACCTTTCCTGGCAGGCATCCTGTGGCTCTAGCATCTTTAACATCTTGGGGTCCCCAAGTCAACTTCAGCTTCACAGCTTCTTGTTCCAATATCTGAGATCTACACATGATCTTCTGTGTATCTCCAAAGACCTGGTGTCACTTCTCCAGCTCTGCCCTCTGCAGTACTCTAAATTCAGGTTGAACCACTCCACTGCCACTGCTGTTTTTGGTGGTCATCCCATGGTACTGGCATCTCCAATATGACGGGATCTTCTGCTGCAACTAGGCTTCACCACAGCCTCTCACAGGCTCTCTTCATTGTACCAAGCCTCAATTCCCTTGCATGACCCTTTCAGTCCTGGGCTATCAATTACAACTTAGGGTGCACTTTCACCAATGGCTTTCCATGGTTTCTCACAGTGCCAAATTTCAGCTGTTTTTCATGATGCCTTCATGCCTTCAAAACCAGTAGCACCTGGATGATTCTTACAAATTACCAAGTACACCTGCAGCATGAGATAAAACCTTGGCTATCTCTGGAATACAGAGATATTATTTGTCTTCTCAGAAAACACTTTCCACAAGACTGCACCTCAATGATGGTCGTCTCTTCTTAATCACCACTAATTTCTTAACTGCAGCTAACTAGCATCAACTGTCCCAATCATCTCCTTCTCTTCTTCAGTATAAAGCCAGAGATGAATGGCTGAAGCTGCTGAGTTCTGCTGTTTCAGGAGCTGGAACACTGCCACCCCCTCCCCTTGTTCTATTACATTATCACTAGCTTTCTTTATTCCAACTCCTTCACTGGCTGTCCTGGATCTTGCTCCATAGACTGACATTGAATTCAGAGATCTGCATGCCTGTCTTCTAAGCACTGGGATTAAAGGTGTGATCACTGTGATTAAAGGTGTGGTCCACCAAGTCTGGATTAAGTTTTTCTTCACCTAGAATTTACTCTGTTCAAGGTTGGCCTTGATCTCAAATTTCCTTATCTTTGCCTTCTGGGATTAAAGGCTTGTACTACTATGCCTGGACCCAAATTTAACTCAGTGGAGTCTTGCCCCAAGGTCAGACATTGACAAAAAGCAGCCATGTTCTTCACCAAAACATCACAAAAACAGTCTCTTGGCAACAAATTAAAGTTCTTCTCCTCTGAAACTTCTTAGGCCATCAATCCTAAACAGTGCAAATGGTCAGGCCTATGACAGCAATACCCCAGTCCCTGGTACCAACTTCTGTATTAGTTAAGGGTTTTACTGCTGTGAACAGATATCTTGGCCAGTGCAAGTTTTAGAAAAGACAACATTTAATTGGGGAAGGCTTATAGGTTCAGTCTGTTCTTGGCTTCCTTTGGATAAAGATGTAGAACACTCAACTCCTCCTGCACAGTGCAGTCTGGATGCTGCCATGCTTCAGCCTTGAATGGACTAAACCTCTGAACTCGACAGGCCTGACCATTATTTTGTTTGGAAGAATGTAGATTTGGGGACTTTGTATTTGTAAAGCCATGGAATGCTTTAAGTGGAGCTTAAAGGGCCAGCCTAGTAGGAATATGGAAGAGAGTGGTGCTGAGGGTCATTTGAACTAGGTAAGCCTAATGGCCCAAGGGGTTTCCATGGAGAAGAACAATGCAATGTCTGGTTAAGGAGGATGGCAGGCTGGAGAAAGTAAAGTGTTGAAGTGAGACAGACAATCATAAGGCTTTTTCCCACTTTTACTTCTTGAATTATTGGGTTGTTAAGAAATTTTTACAATGAATTTTAACCATGTTTGCCTGAATTTTCTAGTGCTCCACAGTTAGAAAAGATAATTGTTTCAGATAAATCTCTGCATATATACAGAAAAAAGAGGTGGTAGTTTGCCAAGTATTTATGGCTTTTCACCCTCAAGTTCTGACTGCCATAGAAGGAAATGTCTATCGCGACTGTAGTACTCAGTAACATTATACCATCTTGGAGAGTGTGGTGCTTTGAATGAAAATGGCTCTTTTTTTTTAGTGTTTTGTTTATCTAAATATACTTTTTTTTATTCCATATATTCTTTATGTACACGTCAAATGATTCTCCCTTTTCTGGCTCCCCACTCCCTGAAAGTCCCATAAGCCTTCTTACCTTCCCCTGTTCCTCCATCTATCCACTTCCCAATTCCCTGTTCTAGTATTCCCCTATACTGCTGCACCGAGTCTTTCCAGAACCAGGGGCCACTCCTCCATTCTTCTTGGACATCATTTAATATGTGGATTATGTCTTGGATATTCAAAGTTTCTAGGTTAATATCTACTTATTAGTGAGTACATACCATGATTGATCTTTTGAGACTGGGTTACCTCACTTAATATGATGTTATCCAGCTCCATCCATTTGTCTAAGAATTTTATGAATTCATTGTTTCTGATGGCTGAATAGTACTCCATTGTGTAGATATACCACAGACTTTGTATCCATTTCTCCATTGAGGGACAGCTGGGTTCTTTCCAGTTTCTGGCTACTACAAATAGGGCTGCTATGAACATAGTGGAGCATGTGTCCTTATTACATGCCGGGGAATCCTCTGGGTATACAACCAGGAATGGTATAGCAGGGTCCTCCAAAAGTGTCATGCCCAGATTTCTAAGGAACCACCAGACTGATTTCCAAAGAGGTTGCACCATCTTGCAATTCCACCAGCAGTGGAGGAGTGTTCCTCTTTCTCCACATCCTTGCTAACACATGCTGTCTCATGATTTTTTGAACTTAGCCATTCTGACTGGTGTTAGGTGAAATCTTAGGGTTGTTTTGATGTTCATTTCCCTAATTATTAATGATGTTGAATAGTTCTTAATGTGCTTCTCAGCCATCCGAAGTTCTTCATGTGAAAATTTTTGTTTAGCTCTGTAACCCACTTTTTAATAGGGTTAATTGGTTCTGTGGGTGCTACCTTCTTGAGTTCTTTTTATATATTAGATATTAACCCTCTGTCGAATTTATGGTTGGTAAAGATCCTTTCCCAATCTGTTGGTTGATGTTTTGTACTTTTGACAGTGTCCTTTGCCTTACAGAAACTTTGTAGTTTTATGAGGTCCATTGTCAATACCAGGGATTCAGTGATGATTCAATATATGGAAATCCATCAATGCTATCCACTATATAAACAAACTCAAAGAAAAAAACACATGATCATTTCATTAGATGCTGAAAAGGCATTTCACAAAATTCAGCATCCTTTCATGCTAAGAGTCTTGGAAAGAATAGGAATTCAAGGCCCATATCTAAACATAGTAAAAGCAATAACCAGAAAACTGGTAGCCAACATCAAACTAAATGGAGAGAACCTTGAAGAAATCCCACTAAAATCTGGGACTAGACAAGGCTGTCCCCTCTCTCCATATCTTTTCAATATAGTTCTTGAGGTACTAGCTAGGGCAATTAGACAACATAAGGAGGTCAAAGGGATAAAAATTGGAAAGGAAGAAGTCAAACTATCACTATTTGCAGATGATATGATAGTATACTTAAGTGACCCAAAAAACTCTACCAGAGAACTCCTACAGCTGATAAACAACTTCAGCAAAGTGGCTGGTTACAAAATCAACTCAAGCAAATCAGCAGCCTTTCTATACTCAAAGGATAAGCAGACTGAGAAAGAAATTAGTGAAATGACACCCTTCACAATAGCCACAAGCAGCATAAAGTATCTTGGGGTGACTATAACCAAACAAGTGAAAGACAAGTGAAGTGACAAGAACTTCTTTCAGATCTCTGAAGAACAAAATCAAAGAAGACCTCAGAAAATGGAAAAATCTTCCATGCTCATGGATTGGCAGAATTAATATAGCTAAAATGGTCATCTTGCCAAAAGCAATCTACAGATTCAATGCAATCCCCATCAAAATCCCAACTTAGTTCTTCATAGAGCCAGAAAGAACAATTCTCAAATTCATCTGGAATAACAAAAAAAACCAGGATAGCTAAATCTATTCTCAACAGTAAAAGAACTTCTGGGAAAATCAGTATCCCAGACCTCGAACATTACTACAGAGCAATAGTAATAAAAACTGCATGGTATTGGTACAATGTCAGGCACGCAGATCAATGGAATAGGATTGAAGACCCAGAAATAAATCCACACACCCATGGCCACTTGATCTTCGATAAAGGAGCTGAAAGCATCCAGTGGAAAAAGATAGCCTTTTCAACAAATAGTGCTGGTTCAACTGGAGGTCAGCATGCAGAAGAATGCAAATCGATCCATTCTTATTTCCTGTGCTAAGCTCAACTCCAAGTGGATCAAGGACCTCCACATAAAACCTGACACACTGAAACTAATAGAAAAGAAACTGGGGAAGACCCTTGAGGACATGGGCACAGGGGAAAAGTTCCTGAAAATGGCTCTTATAGTTTCCTAGGGAATGACACCTGTTGAAAGTATTCAAAGTTGCGGCCTTGTTTGAGTAAGTGTGGACCCATTAGAGGAATTTGGCTTTGAGCTTTCAAAAGCTGAAGCTAGGCCACCCAGTAACTCTCTCTTATCCTGCTGCCTGAGAGTCTAGATAGAGAACTCTAAGCTATATATACAGCTATAAGTCTGCCTGTGTTCTGCTATGCTCTCTTGTCATGATGAAAATGGATTCAATTTCTGAAACTACCAGCAAGCCCCAGTTAAAAATTTGCTTTATAGGTGATGCTGTGGTCATGGTGTGTCTTTTGTTATGTATTTTTATTTTATTCGATATTTTTTTATTTATATTTCAAATGATTTCCTCTTTTCTAGTCCCCCGTTCCCCGAAAGTCACATAAGCCCCCTTCCCTCCCCCTGTTCTCCCACCCACCCCTTCCCACTTTCCTGTTCTGGTTTTGCCTTATATTGCTATACTAGGTCTTTCCAGAACCAGGGGCCAGTCCTCAATTCTTCTTGTACCTCATTTGATGTGTCAATTATGTTTGGGTATTCCAATTTTCCAGGCTAATATCCACTTATTAGTGAGTGCATACCATGATTGATCTTTTGAGACTGGGTTACCTCACTTAGTATGATGTTCTCCAGCTCCATCCATTTGCCTAAGAATTTCATGAATTCATTGTTTCTAATGGATGAATAGTACTCCCTTGTGTATATATACCACATTTTTGCATCCAATCTTCTGTTGAGGGATACCTGGGTTCTTTCCAGCTTCTGGCTATTATAAATAGTGCTGCTATGAACATAGTGCAACATGTATCCTTATTACATGCTCGGGAATCCTCTGGGTATATGCCCAGGAGTGGTATAGCAGGATCTTTCGGAAGTGATGTGCCCAGTTTTCTGAGTAACCGCCAGACTGATTTCCAGAGTGGTTGTACCAATTTGCAACCCCACATGGTGTGTCTTTATAGCAATAGCAAACTGACGAAGACTGAAAACAAAGTAGCTCCCATCCCCAAACCCTCTGATGCCCTGGTCTTGCTCTACCAAACTGCAGAATAATGGGAACAAAACCTACTGTTGTTGATAAGCTACACAGAAAACATTTTGTTTTAGTAGAACAGAGTAAGATTAGAGACATTAAAAATTGAGCAAATTAAGGTAAAAGCCTCCAATATTCAAGTTGATTTGAAAATGGTATTGCATAATCAGCTCATGGATTCTGAATTACCAAGGGAAACATCTTAACACAAAAGAAACCTAATAGTCATTACCTGAATTTACAATGTTATAATATTTATTTCATTAATGGAGATATAATACAATGTATGTGTTTCTAGTATGGACATATTAAGAATATATGACTATGTTATCCTTGCCAAAAACAACTGATAAAATCTGAAAGAGTCCTCTACCAAATCACTCCCCATGTAGGTGTTTCTGTGTGTGTGTGTGTGTGTGTGTGTGTGTGTGTGTGTGTGTGTGTGTGTTTGTGTGTGTGTGTGTGTGCTATGTTCCTGTGAGTGAAGTAACAAGTGTGACATAGTGTACATATGATTCAAAGTCAGAGGGTAACTGTGACTTTCTGCCCTCACCTTCCTTCTTCTTTGAAACCATATCTAGTCTTCTTTCAAAGCTACCTACACAAGGCTAGCAGACTTTGGCCTTTAAATCTCTTTCCTACTGTGCCAGACTCTTACAGGTTTGGATTGCAAGTGTATATCAGTTAAGTGGTTTGAACAAAAGTCTCTTTTAAAATATTTATTTTTGTTTATAATAAAACTCCTAAATACAGGAGAAAGAACTCTGTAAATATAGGCAGTTTTACTCATGGCTGGTGATACTATAGAGGAGAACATTCTACTGTCAATTCAATAAACTAGTTTAATTTCTGACTGCAGTATAAATATTTATGTGTCTATGAATAGATAATTGTAGCTCTCATCCCTTACCAAGAAACTTTCTTTTGGTAGCAGATGGAAAGAATTATAGAAAGTCACAACCAATCAAAATATTGACTGTGGGGTGCCCAGTCTCAATTAAATGTATCTACAATATAAATTCTACACTTAAGGTTCAGAAAATATCACAGAAGACAGAGTATAAGGATTTTAAGGATTTTAAGACCCAGAGGACCATGACAAAACCTCTGTTATGAGATACTATTTTCTAAGTATGACTGAGAAGCTGTACCTAGGTAATTTCAACATCATGCTTGTCCAAACATGACCTGAAAATGACATCAATTGACATACCATAGTGGACAGGAGAATTTACACAAGACTTCACCATAAAAGAAGAATTGTAGATAATTAATGGCTGCTGAGAGAGAATCAGTCTTCTCCAGGGACAAGCTCACTGATGAGCTAGCCAATTCAAATTCCAAGAAGTCATCACTAAACACATATGCACAATAGTAAGTGACCTTAGCAGTTTGTATTCATTTATGTTTGTTTATAGCACTAATAACTAAAGAGATTTTGGATTTGGGAAGGAATAGGAGACACATAAGAGAAACTAAAGGGAATAGAATGGAGAGAAGAAAATACAAAAAATAGTGCTTATATAAGAAATCATCAATATACATATATATTTAATGGTGGCATCGTATTCACCAATGAAATTGTATTTGGAACTGTCAGTTCTGTAAAAGCTTTATCAATCAACAATAATCTTACCAAACCCACTTTTAGGAAGAACTCTAAATTATATGTTAGGATCCAACCAAAGGATCCTTTCCTATTAAGGTGTCAGGAAAAAAATGAGCATCAACTAACAGTCTCTGAATCAAATCCAATAATTATTATTTGAAAACATTTTTAATTTCATGTTTATTGGCACATGGGATGTGACTGTGTGTCACAGAGGTAGGTAAGAGAACAATTCAGGATAGTCAATTATTTCTTTCTACTTATTGTTTACTAAAAATCAAGCTCATGTCTTCCAGCTTGCTGGCCAGCACCTTACATATTGAGAAATCTTACCTGTTCAAATCCAAATTTCTTTTAGTTGCATCTCTACAGATGCCCTGAATTTTTTATTTTAAAATATTGTCTGGTTATTGTTACATTTAAATCTCTGATATGACTCCCAAACAATGATATTCAATTCTTTTGGGTTTGGAACTGTAGATAAATCAACTCCCTATTACTTGTTATCAAAAATAATATCGATGGTCATGGTGGTGGTGGTGATGATGATGATGATACCCATAGATTAGAATTAGGGTAAAGCACTGAATTTTATGCCTAAAAATAGATCAAATCAGGGTTGAATGATATTTCAAGACTTACTTTTGCATCAAATAAGGATTTGTAAATTTACTAATTTGCCTGTATTTAATTTTGTTTAGTTTCATTTTTTCTTTAGGTTTGAAATTTTTGTTTGTAGTATCCTTCAGTGTTTATACATTAGTGTAGGCCATTGAATTACAACACTTGTAAACAAATATTAGGGCTTCTGTGGATTTAAGAAAAGAACTTTTCACCCAGGAAAAATATTATCCTTCATGTAAATTGTTTAAAAAAAAGACTCTGATTATATGCCTGCTAATTATTTTTCTGCTGCAGACATCAGCTTCAGTTTAATCTTTAGTGATAACATATGTCCCTATTTACATTTTGATGTCCTCCCATCTGTGTGTATAAGGGAGACTGAAAAGACTAATGCTGAGCCTCCGTTATACACAGTGCACATACAAAGTCAGGGCATTGTATTCATGTCTATTGTTATTTGCTCTTGCACCTATATGTAAAGTTCTTGCTTATTCAAAACTGTGACAAAGAATAGAAAATTTCTTTCCAGTCACTCACCACATGTGATTTGATAGTTAATTTGTTTCCCAGCTGCATAATGTACTACCTTGTGGCTCAGGATTTCTGAGTTTAAAGGGAAAAGAAGTAGAAACAAAATGAAAAAAAAAAAAAACCTTACCATGTTGAAGAGTCCTGGGTGCAAACCTCAGTTTTTCTATTTTATGTACGAACTCAGGAAGTTCTCAACAACTCTGCTTTTGCTCTTTGTCGTGTTGTGTAATGGTGGTGTAATTTACTTCTATTTTGAGCATACTTTCCTCACTAAAATAAAAGGATTATCATGACCTGCCAAACAGAGCTTTCAAAGCCTTTCTATAGTCATGACATACATCCTTCTTTCCACACTCCTAAAAATCTTGGAAGAAAGCACAAATAATAATCATTGAAATATAAATAGTAACGCTCACATGTAAAGAAAACTATAAAAATTTTTACCAATTTTTACTCATTTAATTTGTCTGAAAATTCCAGAACAGTTAAAGTTGTTATTATAAGTTTACATGTGGCAAATGTAAGAAAAATGAGCAGGACATAGGCATATAGCTTGTAAAAGACAATGCCAGAATATGTATTCAGAATATGTATTCAGAAAATGTGTATTTGGAAGCCATCTTGAAAATCAGTTTATGAAAGTAAGCAACATTTCTTTAGACTTGATAATATCTACACTATAAACCATTAACTGTGCATTAATTTATGGATGCATTTAGTAAGAATTACATTATAAACTTCTCTGCAAATGCAAGTTCATAAGAAAAATATTACGTCATTTCTTATTCTAATTTGAGTTTAGCATGTACTAATGTGAAAATATTTAAATTGAATGCTATTTCATTTATGTTGTTCCCTGATGAAAATTTTCAAAATGCAAATGCAAATAGCTACCCTCTGTATTCCTCTAAATGAAGACCATACTATTTTACTGTGTATAATTCAGCATTCACATACTTTTATCATGTATTTTACTATTATTTAAATGTTTACAGATAAAAATAGGATTAAATTATTTTAACATAGTAAAACTCTTGTGGCAATGAGCATTGTTGGACTTTAATACCTGTCATGATCAAAAGTGAGGCTTTTCTACTTTATCATAAAAAGGGGTAGGGGTAGTAACATCTCTCATACTCTAGTACAAGAATCTGCCTTTGGCAGTTCATGGCAAAAAAACAAAAAGCAAACAAAACAAAAAAACAAACATGAAATGGTTTTGTTCCCTAGGGTACTTCAGAGTGGTTCAGGGAGCCACATTAGGTGGGGGAGCCATGGGATACAGACTGTTCATCATTTTTCAAAAAGACATTTTATTTACAGCTTCAGAAGTGTTAATGAAGCATTCACACTTTTACCAAGTGAAAAAGCAATAGAAAAATAGTTCTTTCAATCTCTCTTCAGACATGCTCAGCAGTTACAAATAAATGGGTCTTATGTGATTTTCACATAGGAATAAAATGAAAGGGTAAAAGACAAAGCAAATGTTCAAAATACAGAAGATACAGACAAAGGGAAAAGGCAGAAGTGAAAACATGTAGAGACAACTTTTCTTTTTATTACTTTGGTTTGTACAATCTTTCTGTGGTATGCTAATTAGAACATCATGCTCACATAAGTTCTAGAAGATATTCCCTTTGAGGAAGGTTTTTTCCAGCACCCTGGCATAAAAATGAGTTCATACAACAAAGAAAACAATTATTGGGTAGGCATTTGTTTCTCTACTGGTGATGAAATTGTATAATTGATTAAGAAAACCTGCTTTATATTTTCACGCAACATATCAAAGACATTTTACCACAGTTTATTGCCTACTCTCTGCATTTATTATAGATGCTTACAGTGCCTGTAAATTACTTATAAAAAACATTGCTGTTGACTAAAAGGTCAAGGGGATAGAACAAGTTATTAAATGGTATACTGTCTCAAAGAAATCATTTTAAATCATCATCCTCAGGCATTGTTTTAAAAAGTCAGATATACAGAATTTATTCAAGACAAATAGGTCAAATTTTCAAACATACTGAAAACTTTTACTTTGTTATGTCTAGTCCTTCACTTAATTTATTTCTTTACAGAACTTTTTGTTTGCATGCTACAAGGCTTTGACAAGAAAATCTGTGGCTGTTGTACCATGGAAAAGAATATACACACTCAGGTTTATCCATATCTTTCATCCATATCTTTCAGGATTTCTTTCCTAATATTTGTTACACAAATAACACAATTAGAAATTTCAGAGTAAAGAACTAAATGATATTGTTGAGTAAATAGCCCTTAGTTAAAGAGGTGTGACTCCCCCCCCCCCCTCTCTCTCTCTCTCTCTCTCTCTCTCTCTCTCTCTCTCTATATATATATATATATATATATATATATATATATATATATACAGGGGGTGCCTTATTATTAATTAATGTTTTTCATGTATGACATATCCTAGCAATCTAATTAAAAGTTTTTTCTTCCTTGTTTTCATAAGATACAGTATTATAGTTTTTTCCTTCCTGGAAAATATGCACATCTCACATTTCAGGTAAGAAAATGAGTTTAGAAATAGAGAAGCAACTGTTGAAATTACATTGCTACATAGTCTTAAAATCATTTATTTTCTAGTTCTTTTTGATAATTGTAGTATCCTATCCCCAATAAATACATAGTTTAAAATGATGCGTGGCTTCCAACTTCATTAACTTTATTGAATGAAACATTTACTTTTACTTAATATTTATTTCCTGGATGCTTGCTTCAAAATATGCAATAGAACCAAAGTAAGAAGGGTCAAGTCAGATTTCTACCATAAAGTACACTCTTTATAACATAAAACAAATGTATTATCATACAAGAACTAAATGTTTTTAAAGAAAAGTCTTATTGAAACACATTCACACACACATAAACACACACACACACATACACACACACACACGGAAGAAGAATTGCAAATGTCATTATTCTACATTCCAGTGAACACTTGTTTTAAAGTGCTGCACTACAAAAAATTCCCCATTTCTCTCTAACTTTTGCAGAAGTAAACATTAACTGCTTCTATGTTCCAGCTTTTAAGGGTAGGATACTAATCAATGTCAATATTGGCTCTTGCTCTATTACAAGGTTTGCTGTATATGTAAAAATTAACAATTGTCTATGACTGTCATTATGTCATTCTATCCTTGATGCATTGTAAAAGTCTTTAGTCTTTTGGTATCTGACCACATTTGGATGTGGGCTGTGAAGAGTTGTCACTTCTTAATGCTGTAGATTTGAAGGAAATTAAACAGATCACTCAGACAAACCTTGTCTTTCTTTCAGTTAAATTACTTAATTGCTATGTGCTAAAGCCACATTAAATCCAGATTAGACTTTCAACTTGTAACCAAAATAAGACTCCATAATCATTACATTCCATAAAGATCTTGAGAGCATAAAATTATTCTTGACATTGGGCCTCTAACATTTAAAACCAATAAATGATGAAATGAAACAAATATCTAAGAATAAAACAGGCTGTAATAATTCCTGATAATGAAAGAATGGAGAATACGCAAATCAACTAAAAATAATGAAAGGCGAGCCTTCCGGTCACCACCTCTGGATCAGGAGCAGCCTGGGCCACATGCCCCTTCTCCAGAGTGTGCAGAGGGCCAGCGGTGCATCCTGAGGCCAGCTGCAGGGAAGCAGCTTTCACTAGTGAGTCCTTCTGACCCAGCA
The DNA here is from genome assembly GCF_947179515.1 of Apodemus sylvaticus. NCBI lineage: Eukaryota > Metazoa > Chordata > Mammalia > Rodentia > Muridae > Apodemus > Apodemus sylvaticus. Next base: position 74,849,264 of record NC_067495.1, on the reverse strand, counting down.
GAGCAGAGGATCCAGTCAGCAGGCCTCTGGCAGGAGCCTTCTGGTCTCCACCTCTGGATCATGAGCACCCTGGGCCACACACCACATCCCCAAGCAGTGCAGAGGGCAGCGGGGCATCCAGAGGCCAGCTACAGGGAGACAGCTTGCACTGGTGTGTCTGTCTGACCCGGCAGAGCAGAGGATCCAGTCCTGAGGCCTCTGGCAGAAGCCTTCCTGTTGCCACCTCTAGATCAGGAGAAGCCTGGGTCACAAGCCCCATCCCCAAGAAGTACAGAGGGGCAGCAGTGCATCCGGAGGCCAGCTGCAGGGAGGCAGCTTGCACGGGTGAGTCCTGCATTGACAACAAGATCAACTAACACCAACGAGATCTAGATGGCAAAAGGCAAACATAGGAACTTTACTAACAGAAATCAAGGCAATATGGCAGCATCTGAACCCAATTCTCTGTTAACAGCAAGTCCTGGATACCCCAACACACCAGAACAGCAAGATTTGGATTTAAAATCACTGGTCATGATGCTGTTACAAGAACACAGGAAGAACATAAATAAAACTCATAAAGAAATTCAGGAGAAAAGTGATCAAAAGCTAGAAGCCCTTACAAGGAAAACGCAAAAATGACTTAAAAATTTCAGGAGAATATGGGTCAAACAATTGTAGCCAATAGGGAGGAAATGCAAAAATCTCTTTAAAAAATACAGGAGAACTTTGATCAACGGGCAGAAGTCATGAAAGAGGAAACGCAAAAATTTCTCAAAGAATTAGAGGAAAACACAAACAAGCAAGTGAAGGAACTGAGTAAAAACACCGAAGATCTAAAAACAGAAGTAGAAACAACAAAGAAATCGCAAAGGGAGACAACTTTGGAGATGGAAAACCTTGGGAAAAAATCAGGGGCCATAGATGCAAATATCAACAACAGAATACAAGAGATAGAAGAAAGAATCTCAGATGCTGAAGATACCATAGAAACCATGGCCTCAATAGTCAAAGAAAATGCAAAATGCAAAAAGCTTGTAACCCAAAACATCCAGGAAATCCAGGACACAATTAGAAGACCAAACCTAAAGATTATAGGCATAGATGAGAGCAAAGCTTTACAACTTAAAGGGCCAGCAAATATCTTCAATAAAATTATGGAAGCAAACCTCCCTAATCTAAAGAGAGATATGCCCATGAATATACAAGAAGCCTACAAAACTCCAAACAGACTGGACCAGAACAGAAATACTTCCCATCACATAATAATCAAAACACCAAATGTTCTAAACAAAGAAAGAATATTAAAGGCAGTAAGAGCAAAAGGCCAAGTAACATATAAAGGAAGACCCATCAGAATCAAACCAGACTTCTCACCTGAGACTATGAAAGCTAGAAGATCCTGGGCATATCTCATGCAGACTATAAGAGAACACAAATGCCAGCCAAGACTACTATTCCCAGCAAAACTCTTAATTACCATAGATGGAGAAACCAAGATATTCCATGGCAATACCAAGTTTACCCAATAACTTACCACAAACCCAGCCCTACAAAGGATAATAGGAGGAAAACACCAATACAAGGAGGAAAACTTCACCCTGTAAAAAGCAAGGTAGTAATTTTCTTTCATCAAACCCAAAAGAATTTAACCAATCAAATATAAAAAATAACATAAAAAATGACAGGAAGTAATAATCACTATTCCTTAATATCTCTTAACATCAATGGACTCAATTCCCCAATAAAAAGATATACACTAACAGACTGGATATGTAAACAGGATCCTACATTTTGCTGCATACAGGAAACACACCTCAGTGTCAAAGAAAATACTACCTTAGAGTGAAAGGCTGGAAGAAATTTTTACAAGCAAATGGTCTCAGGAAGCAAACCAGAGTGGCCATTCTAATATCAGATAAAATTGACTTTCAACCTAAAGTCATCAAAAGAGACAATGAGGGACACTTCTTGCTGGTCAAAGGAAAAACACACCAAGAAGAACTCTCAGTTTTGAAAATTTATGCTCCAAATGCAAGGGCACCCTCTTTCATAAAAGAAACTTTACTAAAGCTCAAAGCACACATTGCACCTAATACAATAATTGTGGGTGACTTCAAAATTGCACCTTCCTCAATGGACCAATCAGGAAACAGAAACTAAACAGGGACACAGTGAAACTAATTGAAGTTTGGACCAATTAGATTTAACAGATATATATAGAACATTTCACCCTAAAGCAAAAGAATACACATTTTTCTCAGTACCTCATGGTACCTTCTCTAAAATTGACCATATAATTGGTCACAAGACAGAACTCAATAAATATAAGAAGATCGAAATAATCCCATGCCTCCTATCAGATCACTATGGAGTAAAAGTCCTCATTAATAGCAACAAAAACAACAGAGGGCCCACATACACATGGAAACTGAACAATACTCAATGATACCTTGGTCAAGGAAGAAATAAAGAAAGAAATCAAAGACTTTTTAGAATTTAATGAAAATGAAGACACAACATACCCAAATATATGGGACACAATGAAAGCAGTGCTAAGAGGAAAACTCATAGCCCTGAGTGCCTCCAAAAAGAAAATGGATAAACAAAGAAAGAATATTAAAGGCAGTAAGAGAAAAAGGCCAAGTAACATATAAAGGAAGACCTTTCAGAATCACAGCAGACTTTTCACCTGAGACTATGAAGGCTAGAAGGTCCTGGGCAGATCTCATGCAGACTCTAAGAGAACACAAATGCCAACCAAAACTACTATATCCAGCAAAACTCTCAATCACCATAGATGGAGAAACTAAGATATTTCACGACAAAACCAAGTTCACCCAATATCTATCCACAAACCCAGCCCTAAAAAGGATAATAGGAGGACAACACCAATACAAGGAGGGAAACTTCACCCTGAAAAAAGCAAGATAGTAACCTTTCATCAAACCCAAAAGAAGTTAAGCAATCAAATTTAAA